>NW_028295134.1:0-195278 GCF_964341445.2 Mesoplodon mirus | reverse complement strand
AAAAGGCATGGAAAAATGCTGAACATTAGGAAGAATTAAAGATATGCAAATGCAAATTACAAAAACTTATTAGCTCACACCAGTCAGAATGGCCATCAGCAAAAGTTCTGCAAACAATAATTGCTGAAGGGGTTTTGGAGAAATGCCTACCCTTGGTTCAACGTGGGACATGGTAAGAGCCAGTAATGAAAACAAAAATGTGGTGCTTTGTAAAGGTAAATACTGAGCTACCATTCAATCAAGCATACCCACTGCTGGGCCTATCTCCTGAGGGGATGAGAATCAAAAAGACACAGGCTGGTTTTCACTGGTGGCACATAGTTGAGAGTCTGCCTGCCAATGCAGGGGACACAGGATCATGCCCCGGTTAGGGAAGATCACACATGCCGCGGAGCGCCTGGTCCCGTGAGCTATGGCTGCTGGGCCTGCACATCCAGAGCCTGTGCTCTGCAATGGGAGGGTGCACGGAAGCAAGAGGCCCACGTACTGCAAAAAAACCAAAACGACACAGGTTGGCAATCCTGCACTCCAGCAATATTTACCACAGCCAACACTTGGAAGCTACGAAAATGTCCATCAATAGAGGAATGCAGAAAGAAGAAGTGGTCCATGTACACCATGGAATATGACTCCAATAAAAAATATATAAATTCAATTTATAAAACAAACATAAGTAAGGAGACATCAGCTTTTGGGGTCACATTCCACTCTAATATATAACCGAGGAACACCACTGCCAAGATGGTCTGTTTCCCTAGTTACCAGATTGGGAAAAGCAGAAATGCTGCCGCCCTCTGGCCGTTACCTGCAACAGCAGCTTTAAAACCTGTGCTAAGGTTCACTTCATATGCACCAGTACTGGAGGGCTGTAAATGAAACCTGCCCTCAAAATGTCTTGAGGGAAGTAATGGCCAATCTAATTCAAAATGTCACACATACTTCACAAAAACAATTTGAAGAGGTAAGCTGTACTCACAGTTTGAAGAAAAGAAGGACATGCCAGAATGTTCAATTTCAAGGGGTTATGAGACACATGCAAATCCAACCACAAAGTGGTATCAGCTCACACGAGTCAGAATATACATCAGCAAAAATACTACAAACAATAAACGCTGGAGGTGTGGTGGAGAAGAGCATAACCTCAACCTTAGGTGGGACGTAACCTGGTAAGAGCCACTAATGAGAACAGAATGGAGGTGCCTCTACAGGTAAACGTTTTGCTACCATATGATCCAGCAGGCCCACTCCTGGGCCTATAAACTAAGAAGACAGAATTGGAAAGACACAGGCAGGCAAATGTGCATTGATGCAGTATTACAATAGCCATGACATAGAAGCAACCAGAAAGTCCGTCAACAGATGAGTGGACAAAGAAGAACTGCTACATGTACAGACAGAATATTAGCCAAGGAAAAAAAGGACGCAATGCCATTTGCAGCACCATAGATGAGTCTAGAGGTAATCACGTGACTTGTAGTAAGTCAGAAAGTGAAAGACACATATCGTATCATATCACTTATAGGTGTTACCTAAAAATGGATACCAGGGCAGATATTTCCACGGAGAAGGGCAATCACAGATTCATTAAACAAACTTATGGTTCACCAATGGAAAGGTGTGAGAATTGGTTTCATTACGATATCGGGGTTAACAGACATATACAAACACAGGTGACATATATAATCACCAAAGACCTACGGAATACCAAGAGAAGACTACTCAACATTCTGTCATAACGTACATGGGAAAAGGATCCCAGGAAAAACAGACATCTGTATATGTGTAAAAGAACCACATCTTCCACACCTACAACAAGCCAAACATTGTCATCAAACTTGCTGTAATAAAAAAATAAAAAATTAAATTAAAAACACGAACAAGAAGTAGTGAGACAAACTTGAGGGGCTTTCTCCTGGCACATTCCATTCTAAATTCCAATCTAGAACAGGACTTCCATTGAGGCTCTGCTGCCCTAGTCACCAGATATGGTAAGGGAGAACTGCTGCCACCTTTTGGCCGTTTCACACAACAGCAGCTTTAATCCCAGCGCTGATGGTCAGTTGATATTCAAAATCATTGCAGGCCTGTAAATGACACCTGCCCTGAAAACAAATCCTGGGGTCACATATCGACCAAAAAATTCAAAGGACGTCCATATTTCAAAACGACCGTTTCAAAAGGCATATTTTACGCCCATTAGTGTTCTGCTTCTTTTTCTTTCTTTCCTTTTTTTGTTAAAAAAACGGGAATGGAAAAAGGCATCCCTCAGAATGGGCGAAAATCGTTGCAAACGAATCAATGGACAAAGGTTTAATCTCCAATATATATAAACAGCTCATGCAGCTTACTATTAACAAAACAAACAACGCAATACAAAAAATGGGCAGAAGATCTAAAGAGACGTTTCTTCAAAGAAGACACAGAGATGGCCAAGACGCACATGAAAAGCTGCTCAACAGCACTAATTATTAGAGAAATGCAAATCAAAACTACAATGAGGTATCACCTCACACCTGTTAGAATCGGCATCATCAGAAAATCTACAAACAACCAATTCTGGGGAGGGTGTGGACAAAAGGAGCCCTCTTCCACTATTGGTGGGAATGTAAATTGATACAGTCACTATGGAGAACGGTATGGAGTTTCCTTAAAAAAACTAGAAATAGAATTACCATCTGATCCAGCAATCCCACTTCTGGGCATATACCCAGAGAAAATCATAAATCATAAAGGCACATTCACCACAATGTTCATGGCAGCACTATTTACAATAGCCAGGTAATGGAAGCAACGTAAATGCCCACAGACAGATGAATGGATAAAGATGTGGTACATATATAAAATGGAATATTACTCAGCCATAAAAAGGAATGAAACTGGGTCATTTGTAGAGACATCGATGGATCTAGAGACTGTCATACAGAATGAAGTAAGTCAGAAAGAGGAAAACAAAGATTGTATATTAATGCATATATGTGGAACCTAAACAATGGTACAGATGAACTGGTTTGCAGGGAAGAAATAGAGACACAGAGGTAGAGAACAAACGTATGGACACCAAGTGTGGGAAGCCATGGGGTGGTGGTGGTGGGATGAGTTTGGAGATTGGGATTGACCTGTATACATGTATATGCATAAAATACATAACGAATAATAACCTGCTGTATAAAAAAATAAATCAAATTAAATTTCAAAATATAAAAAAATAAAATTTAAAAATAAAACAGAAAAAATTCTTCCCTTCACACAGATGTATTTATAGGAATGAATTATTTCCATGCTTATATCTATAAATACATAAAAGAGGAATAAAATCTAACTTGAACCAGAAAAGAAAAAAAAAAAAACAACCTGAACCCACCAGTTATACAGAGGAAAACCCTATCAGGGCACTTGCTCCAGTGGGAAACAATTCTGAAATTGGTCAGAGGTGGGGAATCATCCCCCATACAGCCAGCAACCCACCCCCCACGCAAGGAGCATCCTCATTGCAAAGCTGGGGGACCGTGCCGAGGCATCTGTGAGTAAACGTGAGCTGAGCCCCAGGCCAGCTGCTGCTGAACTGTTCCCACCCGTCCCAGGTAAAACACCTGAATATGTACAAGGGCTTGAAAGCCTAGAGGAAGGGCCGCGGAGCCACACCAGCGACAGCACGCAGGCCAACTTGGTGCCTGCAGGCCAGCCAGGGTGGTCCTGTCCCATGGCGCTCTTCTGGAAGCTTTCCATTGTCCTGCCTGAGCTACCCCTCCTGTCCCGGCCCCCACTGCTTTTTTCCTTCCTCACCTCTGTCCAGAGAGAAATTCCAGCGGAAGGTATGGGTGACACATCCTCTTCTTTACAGGTGGCAGCCTGGCAACCCCTGCAGAAAGGCCAGCAGAGCCCCACTCACACCGGGCCACCAACAAAGCTGTGGGCCCTCACACCCTCCCACCAGCACAGCCCCGAGACTGCTGACGGGGCAGAGAATATGGAGTCAGGCACAGCATCAGGGGCTTTTGCTGCCTGGAGCGCTGTTTATATTGACCTCAACCAGCCACACCTGGGGAGGGCCGGCCGGCAGTGTAAGGCTGCCCAGGTCAGCTAATCCACACCCCTCAGGGAATCACATTGTTGAAAATGGACCTCGCTAAGGCAGAATAGAAGCCAAGGAACAAAAGGACACAATGCCATTTGCAGCACCATAGATGAGTCTAGAGGTAATCACGTGACTTGTAGTAAGTCAGAAAGTCAAAGACACATATCGTATCATATCACTTATAGGTGTTACCTAAGAATGGATACCAGGGCAGATATTTCCACGGAGAAGGGCCATCACAGATTCATCAAACAAACTTATGGTTCACCAATGGAAAGGTGTGAGGATTGGTTTCATTACGATATTGGGGTTAACAGACATATACAAACACAGGTGACATATATAATCACCAAAGACCTACGGGATACCAAGAGAAGACTACTCAACATTCTGTCATAATGTACATGGGAAAAGGATCCCAGGAAGAACAGACATCTGTATATGTGTAAAAGAACCACATCTTCCACACCTACAACAAGCCAAACATTGTAATCAAACTTGCTGTAATAAAAAATAAAAAATTAAATTAAAAACAGGAACAAAAAGTAGTGAGACAAACTTGAGGGGCTTTCTCCTGGCACATTCCATTCTAAATTCCAATCTAGAACAGGACTTCCATTGAGGCTCTGTTGCCCTAGTCACCAGATTTGGTAAGGGAGAACTGCTGCCACCTTGTGGCCGTTTCACACAACAGCAGCTTTAATCCCAGCGCTGATGGTCAGTTGATATTCAAAATCATTGCAGGCCTGTAAATGACACCTGCCCTGAAAACAAATCCTGGGGTCACATATCGACCAAAAAATTCAAAGCACGTCCATATTTCAAAATGACCGTTTCAAAAGGCATATTTTACGCACATTAGTGTTCTGCTTCTTTTTCTTTCTTTCCTTTTTTTGTTAAAAATACGGGAATGGAAAAAGGCATCCCTCAGAATGGGCGAAAATCGTTGCAAACGAATCAATGGACAAAGGTTTATTCTCCAATATATATAAACAGCTCATGCAGCTTAATATTAACAAAACAAACAACCCAATACAAAAAATGGGCAGAAGATCTAAAGAGATGTTTCTTCAAAGAAGACACAGAGATGGCCAAGACGTACATGAAAAGCTGCTCAACAGCACTAATTATTAGAGAAATGCAAATCAAAACTACAATGAGGTATCACCTCACACCTGTTAGAATCGGCATCATCAGAAAATCTACAAACAACCAATTCTGGGGAGGGTGTGGACAAAAGGAGCCCTCTTCCACTAATGGTGGCAATGTAAATTGATACAGTCACTATGGAGAACGGTATGGAGTTTCCTTAAAAAAACTAGAAATAGAATTAACATCTGATCCAGCAATCCCACTTCTGGGCATATACCCAGAGAAAACCATAAATCAAAAAGGCACATTCGCCACAATGTTCATGGCAGCACTATTTACAATAGCCAGGTAATGGAAGCAACATAAATGCCCACAGACAGATGAATAGATAAAGATGTGGTACATATATAAAATGGAATATTACTCAGCCATAAAAAGGAATGAAACTGGGTCATTTGTAGAGACATCGATGGTTCTAGAGACTGTCATACAGAATGAAGTAAGTCAGAAAGAGGAAAAGAAATATTGTATATTAATGCATATATGTGGAACCTAAACAATGGTACAGATGAACTGGTTTGCAGGGAAGAAACAGAGACACAGAGGTAGAGAACAAACATATGGACACCAAGTGTGGGAAGACATGGGGTGGTGGTGGTGGGATGAGTTGGGAGATTGGGATTGACCTGTATACATGTATATGCATAAAATACATAACTAATAATAACCTGCTGTATAAAAAAATAAATCAAATTAAATTTCAAAATTTTAAAAAGTAAAATTTAAAAATAAAACAGAAAAATGTTCTTCCCTTCACACAGATGTATTTATAGGAATGAATTATTTCCATGCTTATATCTATAAATACATAAAAGAGGAATAAAATCTAACTTGAACCATAAAAGAAAAAAAAAACCTGAACCCACCAGTTATACAGAGGAAAACCCTATCAGGGCACTTGCTCCAGTGGTAAACAATTCTGAAATTGGTCAGAGGTGGGGAATCATCTCCCATACAACCAGCAACCCACCCCCCACGCCAAGAGCATCCTCATTGCAAAGCTGGGGGACCGTGCCGAGGCATCTGTGAGTAAACGTGAGCTGAGCCCCAGGCCAGCTGCTGCTGAACTGTTCCCACCCTTCCCAGGTAAAACACCTGAATATGTACAAGGCCTTGAAAGCCTAGAGGAAGGGCCGCGGAGCCACACAAGCGACAGCACGCAGGCCAACTTGGTGCCTGCAGGCCAGCCAGGGTGGTCCTGGCCCCGGGCGCTCTTCCGGAAACTTTCCATTGCCCTGCCTGAGATACCCCTCCTGTCCCGGCCCCCACTGCTTTTTTCCTTCCTCACCTCTGTCCGGAGAGAAATTCCAGCGGAAGGTATGGGTGACACATCCTCTTCTTTACAGGTGGCAGCCTGGCAACCCCAGCAGAAAGGCCAGCAGATCCCCACTCACACCGGGCCACCAACAAAGCTGTGGCCCCTCACTCCCTCCCACCAGCTCAGCCCCGAGACTGCTGACGGGGCAGAGAATATGGAATCAGGCACAGCTTCAGGGGCTATTGCTGCCTGGAGCGCTGTTTATATTGACCTCAAACAGGCACACCTGGGGAGGGCCGGCCGGCAGCGTAAGGTTGCCCAAGTCAACTAATCCACAACCCTCAGGGAATCACATTGTTGAAAACGGACCTCGCTAAGGCAGAATAGAAGCCAAGGAAGAAAAGGACACAATGCCATTTGCAGCACCATAGATGAGTCTAGAGGTAATCACGTGACTTGTAGTAAGTCAGAAAGTGAAAGACACATATCGTATCATATCACTTATAGGTGTTACCTAAGAATGGATACCAGGGCAGATATTTCCACGGAGAAGGGCCATCACAGATTCATCAAACAAACTTATGGTTCACCAATGGAAAGGTGTGAGGATTGGTTTCATTACGATATTGGGGTTAACAGACATATACAAACACAGGTGACCTATATAATCACCAAAGACCTACGGAATACCAAGAGAAGACTACTCAACATTCTGTCATAACGTACATGGAAAAGGATCCCAGGAAGAACAGACATCTGTATATGTGTAAAAGAACCACATCTTCCACACCTACAACAAGCCAAACATTGTTATCAAACTTGCTGTAATAAAAAATAAAAAATTAAATTAAAAACACGAAAAAGAAGTAGTGAGACAAACTTGAGGGGCTTTCTCCTGGCACATTCCATTCTAAATTCCAATCTAGAACACGACTTCCATTGAGGCTCTGTTGCCCTAGTCACCAGATTTGGTAAGGGAGAACTGCTGCCACCTTGTGGCCGTTTCACACAACAGCAGCTTTAATCCCAGCGCTGATGGTCAGTTGATATTCAAAATCATTGCAGGCCTGTAAATGACACCTGCCCTGAAAACAAATCCTGCGGTCACATATCGACCAAAAAATTCAAAGGACGTCCACATTTCAAAACGACCGTTTCAAAAGGCATATTTTACGCACATTAGTGTTCTGCTTCTTTTTCTTTCTTTCCTTTTTTTTGTTAAAAATACGGGAATGGAAAAAGGCATCCCTCAGAATGGGCGAAAATCGTTGCAAACGAATCAATGGACAAAGGTTTATTCTCCAATATATATAAACAGCTCATGCAGCTTAATATTAACAAAACAAACAACCCAATACAAAAAATGGGCAGAAGATCTAAAGAGATGTTTCTTCAAAGAAGACACAGAGATGGCCATGATGCACATGAAAAGCTGCTCAACAGCACTAATTATTAGAGAAATGCAAATCAAAACTACAATGAGGTATCACCTCACACCTGTTAGAATCGGCATCATCAGAAAATCTACAAACAACAAATTCTGGGGAGGGTGTGGACAAAAGGAGCCCTCTTCCACTATTGGTGGCAATGTAAATTGATACAGTCACTATGGAGAACGGTATGGAGTTTCCTTAAAAAAACTAGAAATAGAATTACCATCTGATCCAGCAATCCCACTTCTGGGCATATACCCAGAGAAAACCATAAATCAAAAAGGCACATTCACCACAATGTTCATGGCAGCACTATTTACAATAGCCTGGTAATGGAAGCAACATAAATGCCCACAGACAGATGAATAGATAAAGATGTGGTACATATATAAAATGGAATATTACTCAGCCATAAAAAGGAATGAAACTGGGTCATTTGTAGACACATCGATGGTTCTAGAGACTGTCATACAGAATGAAGTAAGTCAGAAAGAGGAAAACAAATATTGTATATTAATGCATATATGTGAAACCTAAACAATGGTACAGATGAACTGGTTTGGAGGGAAGAAACAGAGACACAGAGGTAGAGAACAAACATATGGACACCAAGTGTGGGAAGCCATGGGGTGGTGGTGGTGGGATGAGTTGGGAGATTGGGATTGACCTGTATACATGTATATGCATAAAATACATAACTAATAATAACCTGCTGTATAAAAAAATAAATCAAATTAAATTTCAAAATTTTAAAAAGTAAAATTTAAAAATAAAACAGAAAAATGTTCTTTCCTTCACACAGATGTATTTATAGGAATGAATTATTTCCATGCTTATATCTATAAATACATAAAAGAGGAGTAAAATCTAACTTGAACCATAAAAGAAAAAAAAACCTGAACCCACCAGTTATACAGAGGAAAACCCTATCAGGGCACTTGCTCCAGCGGTAAACAATTCTGAAATTGGTCAGAGGTGGGGAATCATCTCCCATACAACCAGCAACCCACCCCCCACGCCAGGAGCATCCTCATTGCAAAGCTGGGGGACCGTGCCGAGGCATCTGTGAGTAAACGTGAGCTGAGCCCCAGGCCAGCTGCTGCTGAACTGTTCCCACCCTTCCCAGGTAAAACACCTGAATATGTACAAGGCCTTGAAAGCCTAGAGGAAGGGCCGCGGAGCCACACCAGCGACAGCACGCAGGCCAACTTGGTGCCTGCAGGCCAGCCAGGGTGGTCCTGGCCCCGGGCGCTCTTCCGGAAACTTTCCATTGCCCTGCCTGAGATACCCCTCCTGTCCCGGCCCCCACTGATTTTTTCCTTCCTCACCTCTGTCCGGAGAGAAATTCCAGCGGAAGGTATGGGTGACACATCCTCTTCTTTACAGGTGGCAGCCTGGCAACCCCAGCAGAAAGGCCAGCAGATCCCCACTCACACCGGGCCACCAACAAAGCTGTAGCCCGTCACTCCCTCCCACCAGCTCAGCCCCGAGACTGCTGACGGGGCAGAGAATATGGAATCAGGCACAGCTTCAGGGGCTATTGCTGCCTGGAGCGCTGTTTATATTGACCTCAAACAGGCACACCTGGGGAGGGCCGGCCGGCAGAGTAAGGCTGCCCAGGTCAGCTAATCCACAACCCTCAGGGAATCACATTGTTGAAAACGGACCTCGCTAAGGCAGAATAGAAGCCAAGGAAGAAAAGGACACAATGCCATTTGCAGCACCGTAGATGAGTCTAGAGGTAATCACGTGACTTGTAGTAAGTCAGAAAGTGAAAGACACATATCGTATCCTATCACTTATAGGTGTTACCTAAGAATGGATACCAGGGCAGATATTTCCACGGAGAAGGGCCATCACAGATTCATCAAACAAACTTATGGTTCACCAATGGAAAGGTGTGAGGATTGGTTTCATTACGATATTGGGGTTAACAGACATATACAAACACAGGTGACCTATATAATCACCAAAGACCTACGGAATACCAAGAGAAGACTACTCAACATTCTGTCATAACGTACATGGGAAAAGGATCCCAGGAAGAACAGACATCTGTATATGTGTAAAAGAACCACATCTTCCACACCTACAACAAGCCAAACATTGTAATCAAACTTGCTGTAATAAAAAATAAAAAATTAAATTAAAAACACGAACAAGAAGTAGTGAGACAAACTTGAGGGGCTTTCTCCTGGCACATTCCATTCTAAATTCCAATCTAGAACACGACTTCCATTGAGGCTCTGTTGCCCTAGTCACCAGATTTGGTAAGGGAGAACTGCTGCCACCTTGTGGCCGTTTCACACAACAGCAGCTTTAATCCCAGCGCTGATGGTCAGTTGATATTCAAAATCATTGCAGGCCTGTAAATGACACCTGCCCTGAAAACAAATCCTGGGGTCACATATCGACCAAAAAATTCAAAGGACGTCCATATTTCAAAACGACCGTTTCAAAAGGCATATTTTACGCACATTAGTGTTCTGCTTCTTTTTCTTTCTTTCCTTTTTTTTGTTAAAAATACGGGAATGGAAAAAGGCATCCCTCAGAATGGGCGAAAATCGTTGCAAACGAATCAATGGACAAAGGTTTAATCTCCAATATATATAAACAGCTCACGCAGCTTAATATTAACAAAAAAACAACCCAATACAAAAAATGGGCAGAAGATCTAAAGAGATGTTTCTTCCAAGAAGACACAGAGATGGCCAAGACGCACATGAAAAGCTGCTCAACAGCACTAATTATTAGAGAAATGCAAATCAAAACTACAATGAGGTATCACCTCACGCCTGTTAGAATAGGCATCATCAGAAAATCTACAAACAACAAATTCTTGGGAGAGTGTGGACAAAAGGAGCCCTCTTCCACTATTGGTGGCAACGTAAATTGATACAGTCACTATGGAGAACGGTATGGAGTTTCCTTAAAAATACTAGAAACAGAATTACCATCTGATCCACAAATCCCACTTCTGGGCATATACCCAGAGAAAACCAAAAATCAAAAAGGCACATTCACCACAATGTTCATGGCAGCACTATTTACAATAGCCAGGTAATGGAAGCAACGTAAGTGCCCACAGACAGATGAATGGATAAAGATGTGGTACATATATAAAATGGAATATTACTCAGCCATAAGAAGGAATGAAACTGGGTCATTTGTAGAGACATCGATGGATCTAGAGACTGTCATACAGAATGAAGTAAGTCAGAAAGAGGAAAACAAATATTGTATATTAATGCATATATGTGGAACCTAAAAAATGGTACAGATGAACTGGTTTGCAGGGAAGAAACAGAGACACAGAGGTAGAGAACAAACATATGGACACCAAGTGTGGGAAGCCATGGGGTGGTGGTGGTGTGATGAGTTGGGAGACTGGGATGGACCTGTATACATGTATATGTATAAAATACATAACTAATAATAACATGCTGTATAAAAAAATAAATCAAATTAAATTTCAAAATTAAAAAAAATAAAATTTAAAAATAAAACAGAAAAATGTTCTTCCCTTCACACAGATGTATTTATAGGAATGAATTATTTCCATGCTTATGTCTATAAATACATAAAAGAGGAATAAAATCTAACTTGAACCATAAAAGAAAAAAAAAACCTGAACCCACCAGTTATACAGAGGAAAAACTTATCAGGGCACTTGCTGCAGGGGTAACCAATTCTGAAATTGGTCAGAGGTGGGGAATCATCTCCCATATAACCAACAACCCACCCCCCACGCCAGGAGCATCCTCATCGCAAGGTGGGGGACCGTGCCGAGGCATCTGTGAGTAAACGTGAGCTGAGCCGCAGGCCAGCTGCTGCTGAACTGTTCCCACCCTTCCCAGGTAAAACACCTGAATATGGACAAGGGCTTGAAAGCCTAGAGTAAGGGCTGCGGAGCCACACCAGCGACAGCACGCAGGCCAACTTGGTGCCTGCAGGCCAGCCAGGGTGGTCCTGGCCCCGGGCGCTCTTCCGGAAGCTTTCCATTGCCCTGCCTGAGATAGCCCTCCTGTCCCGGCCCCCACTGCTTTTTTCCTTCCTCACCTCTGTCCGGAGAGAAATTCCAGCGGAAGGTATGGGTGACACATCCTCTTCTTTACAGGTGGCAGCCTGGCAACCCCTGCAGAAAGGCCAGCAGAGCCCCACTCACACCGGGCCACCAACAAAGCTGTGGCCCCTCACTCCCTCCCACCAGCAGAGCCCCGAGACTGCTGACGGGGCAGAGAATATGGAGTCAGGCACAGCTTCAGGGGCTATTGCTGCCTGGAGCACTGTTTATATTGACCTCAAACAGGCACACCTGGGGAGGGCTGGCTGGCAGTGTAAGGGTGCCGAGGTCAGCTAATCCACAACCCTCAGGGAATCACATTGTTGAAAATGGACCTCGCTAAGGCAGAATAGAAGCCAAGGAAGAAAAGGACACAATGCCATTTGCAGCACCGTAGATGAGTCTAGAGGTAATCACGTGACTTGTAGTAAGTCAGAAAGTGAAAGACACATATCGTATCATATCACTTATAGGTGTTACCTAAGAATGGATACCAGGGCAGATATTTCCACGGAGAAGGGCCATCACAGATTCATCAAACAAACTTATGGTTCACCAATGGAAAGGTGTGAGGATTGGTTTCATTACGATATTGGGGTTAACAGACATATACAAACACAGGTGACATATATAATCACCAAAGACCTACGGGATACCAAGAGAAGACTACTCAACATTCTGTCATAACGTACATGGGAAAAGGATCCCAGGAAGAACAGACATCTGTATATGTTTAAAAGAACCACATCTTCCACACCTACAACAAGCCAAACATTGTCATCAAACTTGCTGTAATAAAAAATTAAAAAATAAATTAAAACCACGAACAAGAAGTAGTGAGACAAACTTGAGGGGCTTTCTCCTGGCACATTCCATTCTAAATTCCAGTCTAGAACACGACTTCCATTGAGGCTCTGTTGCCCTAGTCACCAGATTTGGTAAGGGAGAACTGCTGCCACCTTGTGGCCGTTTCACACAGCAGCAGCTTTAATCCCAGCGCTGATGGTCAGTTGATATTCAAAATCATTGCAGGCCTGTAAATGACACCTGACCTGAAAACAAATCCTGGGGTCACATATCGACCAAAAAATTCAAAGCACGTCCATATTTCAAAATGACCGTTTCAAAAGGCATATTTTACGCACATTAGTGTTCTGCTTCTTTTTCTTTCTTTCCTTTTTTTGTTAAAAATACGGGAATGGAAAAAGGCATCCCTCAGAATGGGCGAAAATCGTTGCAAACGAATCAATGGACAAAGGTTTAATCTCCAATATATATAAACAGCTCATGCAGCTTAATATTAACAAAACAAACAACCCAATACAAAAAATGGGCAGAAGATCTAAAGAGATGTTTCTTCAAAGAAGACACAGAGATGGCCAACACGCACATGAATAGCTGCTCAACAGCACTAATTATTAGAGAAATGCAAATCAAAACTACAATGAGGTATCACCTCACACCTGTTAGAATCGGCATCATCAGAAAATCTACAAACAACAAATTCTGGGGAGGGTGTGGACAAAAGGAGCCCTCTTCCACTAAAGGTGGCAATGTAAATTGATAGAGTCACTATGGAGAACGGTATGGAGTTTCCTTAAAAATACTAGAAATAGAATTAACATCTGATCCAGCAATCCCACTTCTGGGCATATACCCAGAGAAAACCATAAATCAAAAAGGCACATTCACCACAATGTTCATGGCAGCACTATTTACAATAGCCTGGTAATGGAAGCAACATAAATGCCCACAGACAGATGAATGGATAAAGATGTGGTACATATATAAAATGGAATATTACTCAGCCATAAAAAGGAATGAAACTGGGTCATTTGTAGAGACATCGATGGATCTAGAGACTGTCATACAGAATGAAGTAAATCAGAAAGAGGATAAAAATATTGTATATTAATGCATATATGTGGAACCTAAAAAATGGTACAGATGAACTGGTTTGCAGGGAAGAAACAGAGACACAGAGGTAGAGAACAAACATATGGACACCAAGTGTGGGAAGGCATGGGGTGGTGGTGGTGGGATGAGTTGGGAGACTGGGATTGACCTGTATACATGTATATGCATAAAATACATAACTAATAATAACCTGCTGTATAAAAAAATAAATCAAATTAAATTTCAAAATTTTAAAAAGTAAAATTTAAAAATAAAACAGAAAAATGTTCTTCCCTTCACACAGATGTATTTATAGGAATGAATTATTTCCATGCTTATATCTATAAATACATAAAAGAGGAATAAAATCTAACTTGAACCATAAAAGAAAAAAAAAACCTGAACCCACCAGTTATACAGAGGAAAACCCTATCAGGGCACTTGCTCCAGCGGTAAACAATTCTGAAATTGGTCAGAGGTGGGGAATCATCTCCCATACAACCAGCAACCCACACCCCACGCCAGGAGCGTCCTCATTGCAAAGCTGGGGGACTGTGCCGAGGCATCTGTGAGTAAACGTGAGCTGAGCCCCAGGCCAGCTGCTGAACTGTTCCCACCCTTCCCATGTAAAACACCTGAATATGGACAAGGGCTTGAAAGCCTAGAGGAAGGGCCGCGGAGCCACACCAGCGACAGCACGGAGGCCAACTTGGTGCCTGCAGACCAGCCAGGGTGGTCCTGGCCCCGGGCGCTCTTCCAGAAGCTTTCCATTTCCCTGCCTGAGATACCCCTCCGGTCCCGACCCCCACTGCTTTTTTCCTTCCTCACCTCTGTCCGGAGAGAAATTCCAGCGGAAGGTATGGGTGACACATCCTCTTCTTTACAGGTGGCAGCCTGGCAACCCCTGTAGAAAGGCCAGCAGAGCCCCACTCACACCGGGCCACCAACAAAGCTGTGGCCCCTCACACCCTCTCACCAGCAGAGCCCCGAGACTGCTGACGGGGCAGAGAATATGGAGTCAGGCACAGCTTCAGGGGCTATTGCTGCCTGGAGCGCTGTTTATATTGACCTCAAACAGGCACACCTGGGGAGGGCCGGCCGGCAGGGTAAGGCTGCCCAGGTCAGCTAATCCACAACCCTCAGGGAATCACATTGTTGAAAATGGACCTCGCTAAGGCAGAATAGAAGCCAAGGAAGAAAAGGACACAATGCCATTTGCAGCACCGTAGATGAGTCTAGAGGTAATCACGTGACTTGTAGTAAGTCAGAAAGTGAAAGACACATATCGTATCCTATCACTTATAGGTGTTACCTAAGAATGGATACCAGGGGCAGATATTTCCACGGAGAAGGGCCATCACAGATTCATCAAACAAACTTATGGTTCACCAATGGAAAGGTGTGAGGATTGGTTTCATTACGATATTGGGGTTAACAGACATATACAAAGACAGGTGACATATATTCACCAAAGACCTACGGAATACCAAGAGAAGACTACTCAACATTCTGTCATAACGTACATGGGAAAAGGATCCCAGGAAGAACAGACATCTGTATATGTGTAAAAGAACCACATCTTCCACACCTACAACAAGCCAAACATTGTAATCAAACTTGCTGTAATAAAAAATAAAAAATTAAATTAAAAACACGAACAAGAAGTAGTGAGACAAACTTGAGGGGCTTTCTCCTGGCACATTCCATTCTAAATTCCAATCTAGAACACGACTTCCATTGAGGCTCTGTTGCCCTAGTCACCAGATTTGGTAAGGGAGAACTGCTGCCACCTTGTGGCCGTTTCACACAAGAGCAGCTTTAATCCCAGCGCTGATGGTCAGTTGATATTCAAAATCATTGCAGGCCTTTAAATGACACCTGCCCTGAAAACAAATCCTGGGGTCACATATCGACCAAAAAATTCAAAGGACGTCCATATTTCAAAACGACCGTTTCAAAAGGCATATTTTACGCACATTAGTGTTCTACTTCTTTTTCTTTCTTTCCTTTTTTTTGTTAAAAATACGGGAATGGAAAAAGGCATCCCTCAGAATGGGTGAAAATCGTTGCAAACGAATCAATGGACAAAGGTTTAATCTCCAATATATATAAACAGCTCATGCAGCTTAATATTAACAAATCAAACAACCCAATACAAAAAATGGGAAGAAGATCTAAAGAGATGTTTCTTCAAAGAAGACACAGAGATGGCCAAGACGCACATGAAAAGCTGCTCAACAGCACTAATTATTAGAGAAATGCAAATCAAAACTACAATGAGGTATCACCTCACACCTGTTAGAATCGGCATCATCAGAAAATCTACAAACAACACATTCTTGGGAGGGTGTGGACAAAAGGAGCCCTCTTCCACTATTGGTGGCAATGTAAATTGATACAGTCACTCTGGAGAACGGTATGGAGTTTCCTTAAAAATACTAGAAACAGAATTACCATCTGATCCACAAATCCCACTTCTGGGCATATACCCAGAGAAAACCAAAAATCAAAAAGGCACATTCACCACAATGTTCATGGCAGCACTATTTACAATAGCCAGGTAATGGAAGCAACGTAAATGCCCACAGACAGATGAATGGATAAAGATGTGGTACATATATAAAATGGAATATTACTCAGCCATAAGAAGGAATGAAACTGGGTCATTTGTAGAGACATCGATGGATCTAGAGACTGTCATACAGAATGAAGTAAGTCAGAAAGAGGAAAACAAATATTGTATATTAATGCATATATGTGGAACCTAAAAAATGGTACAGATGAACTGGTTTGCAGGGAAGAAACAGAGACACAGAGGTAGAGAACAAACATATGGACACCAAGTGTGGGAAGCCATGGGGTGGTGGTGGTGGGATGAGTTGGGAGACTGGGATTGACCTGTATACATGTATATGCATAAAATACATAACTAATAATAAACTGCTGTATAAAAAAATAAATCAAATTAAATTTCAAAATATAAAAAAATAAAATTTAAAAATAAAACAGAAAAAATTCTTCCCTTCACACAGATGTATTTATAGGAATGAATTATTTCCATGCTTATATCTATAAATACATAAAAGGAATAAAATCTAACTTGAACCAGAAAAGAAAAAAAAAAACAACCTGAACCCACCAGTTATACAGAGGAAAACCCTATCAGGGCACTTGCTCCAGTGGGAAACAATTCTGAAATTGGTCAGAGGTGGGGAATCATCCCCCATACAGCCAGCAACCCACCCCCCACGCAAGGAGCATCCTCATTGCAAAGCTGGGGGACCGTGCCGAGGCATCTGTGAGTAAACGTGAGCTGCGCCCCAGGCCAGCTGCTGCTGAACTGTTCCCACCCGTCCCAGGTAAAACACCTGAATATGTACAAGGGCTTGATAGCCTAGAGGAAGGGCCGCGGAGCCACAGCAGCGACAGCACGCAGGCCAACTTGGTGCCTGCAGGCCAGCCAGGGTGGTCCTGTCCCATGGCGCTCTTCTGGAAGCTTTCCATTGCCCTGCCTGACCTACCCCTCCTGTCCCGGCCCCCACTGCATTTTTCCTTCCTCACCTCTGTCCAGAGAGAAATTCCAGCGGAAGGTATGGGTGACACATCCTCTTCTTTACAGGTGGCAGCCTGGCAACCCCTGCAGAAATGCCAGCAGAGCCCCACTCACACCGGGCCACCAACAAAGCTGTGGGCCCTCACTCCCTCCCACCAGCACAGCCCCGAGACTGCTGACGGGGCAGAGAATATGGAGTCAGGCACAGCATCAGGGGCTTTTGCTGCCTGGAGCGCTGTTTATATTGACCTCAACCAGCCACACCTTGGGAGGGCCGGCCGGCAGTGTAAGGCTGCCCAGGTCAGCTAACCCACACCCCTCAGGGAATCACATTGTTGAAAATGGACCTCGCTAAGGCAGAATAGAAGCCAAGGAACAAAAGGACACAATGCAATTTGCAGCACCATAGATGAGTCTAGAGGTAATCACGTGACTTGTAGTAAGTCAGAAAGTCAAAGACACATATCGTATCATATCACTTATAGGTGTTACCTAAGAATGGATACCAGGGCAGATATTTCCACGGAGAAGGGCCATCACAGATTCATCAAACAAACTTATGGTTCACCAATGGAAAGGTGTGTGGATTTGGTTCATTACGATATTGGGGTTAACAGACATATACAAACACAGGTGACATATATAATCACCAAAGACCTACGGAATACCAAGAGAAGACTACTCAACATTCTGTCATAACGTACATGGGAAAAGGATCCCAGGAAGAACAGACATCTGTATATGTGTAAAAGAACCACATCTTCCACACCTACAACAAGCCAAACATTGTAATCAAACTTGCTGTAATAAAAAATAAAAAATTAAATTAAAAACACCAACAAGAAGTAGTGAGACAAACTTGAGGGGCTTTCTCCTGGCACATTCCATTCTAAATTCCAATCTAGAACACGACTTCCATTGAGGCTCTGTTGCCCTAGTCACCAGATTTGGTAAGGGAGAACTGCTGCCACCTTGTGGCCGTTTCACACAACAGCAGCTTTAATCCCAGCGCTGATGGTCAGTTGATATTCAAAATCATTGCAGGCCTGTAAATGACACCTGCCCTGAAAACAAATCCTGGGGTCAGATATCGACCAAAAAATTCAAAGGACGTCCATATTTCAAAACGACCGTTTCAAAAGGCATATTTTACGCACATTAGTGTTCTGCTTCTTTTTCTTTCTTTCCTTTTTTTGTTAAAAATACGGGAATGGAAAAAGGCATGCCTCAGAATGGGCGAAAATCGTTGCAAACGAATCAATGGACAAAGGTTTAATCTCCAATATATATAAACAGCTCATGCAGCTTAATATTAACAAAACAAACAACCCAATACAAAAAATGGGCAGAAGATCTAAAGAGATGTTTATTCAAAGAAGACACAGAGATGGCCAAGACGCACATGAAAATCTGCTCAACAGCACTAATTATTAGAGAAATGCCAATCAAAACAACAATGAGGTATCACCTCACACCTGTTAGAATCGGCATCATCAGAAAATCTACAAACAACCAATTCTGGGGAGGGTGTGGACAAAAGGAGCCCTCTTCCACTATTGGTGGCAATGTAAATTGATACAGTCACTATGGAGAACGGTATGGAGTTTCCTTAAAAAAACTAGAAATAGAATTACCATCTGATCCAGCAATCCCACTTCTGGGCATATACCCAGAGAAAACCATAAATCAAAAAGGCACATTCACCACAATGTTCATGGCAGCACTATTTACAATAGCCTGGTAATGGAAGCAACGTAAATGCCCACAGACAGATGAATGGATAAAGATGTGGTACATATATAAAATGGAATATTACTCAGCCATAAGAAGGAATGAAACTGGGTCATTTGTAGAGACATCGATGGATCTAGAGACTGTCATACAGAATGAAGTAAGTCAGAAAGAGGAAAACAAATATTGTATATTAATGCATATATGTGGAACCTAAAAAATGGTACAGATGAACTGGTTTGCAGGGAAGAAACAGAGACACAGAGGTAGAGAACAAACATATGGACACCAAGTGTGGGAAGCCATGGGGTGGTGGTGGTGGGATGAGTTGGGAGACTGGGATTGACCTGTATACATGTATATGCATAAAATACATAACTAATAATAACCTGCTGTATAAAAAAATAAATCAAATTAAATTTCAAAATTAAAAAAAATAAAATTTAAAAATAAAACAGAAAAATATTCTTCCCTTCACACAGATGTATTTATAGGAATGAATTATTTCCATGCTTATATCTATAAATACATAAAGGAGGAATACAATCTAACTTGAACCATAAAAGAAAAAAAAAAACCTGAACCCACCAGTTATACAGAGGAAAACCGTATCAGGGCACTTGCTCCAGCGGTAAACAATTCTGAAATTGGTCAGAGGTGGGGAATCATCTCCCATACAACCAGCAACCCACCCCCCACGCAAGGAGCATCCTCATTGCAAAGCTGGGGGACCGTGCCGAGGCATCTGTGAGTAAACGTGAGCTGAGCCCCAGGCCAGCTGCTGCTGAACTGTTCCCACCCTTCCCAGGTAAAACACCTGAATATGTACAAGGGCTTGAAAGCCTAGAGGAAGGGCCACGGAGCCACACCAGCGACAGCACGCAGGCCAACTTGGTGCCTGCAGGCCAGCCAGGGTGGTCCTGGCCCCGGGCGCTCTTCCGGAAGCTTTCCATTGCCCTGCCTGAGATACCCCTCCTGTCCCGGCCCCCACTGCTTTTTTCCTTCCTCACCTCTGTCCGGAGAGAAATTCCAGCGGAAGGTATGGGTGACACATCCTCTTCTTTACAGGTGGCAGCCTGGCAACCCCTGCAGAAAGGCCAGCAGAGCCCCACTCACACCGGGCCACCAACAAAGCTGTGGCCCCTCACTCCCTCCCACCAGCAGAGCCCCGAGACTGCTGACGGGGCAGAGAATATGGAGTCAGGCACAGCTTCAGGGGCTATTGCTGCCTGGAGCGCTGTTTATATTGACCTCAAACAGGCACACCTGGGGAGGGCCGGCCGGCAGGGTAAGGCTGCCCAGGTCAGCTAATCCACAACCCTCAGGGAATCACATTGTTGAAAACGGACCTCGCTAAGGCAGAATAGAAGCCAAGGAAGAAAAGGACACAATGCCATTTGCAGCACCGTAGATGAGTCTAGAGGTAATCACGTGACTTGTAGTAAGTCAGAAAGTGAAAGACACATATCGTATCCTATCACTTATAGGTGTTACCTAAGAATGGATACCAGGGCAGATAATTCCACGGAGAAGGGCCATCACAGATTCATCAAACAAACTTATGGTTCACCAATGGAAAGGTGTGAGGATTGGTTTCATTACGATATTGGGGTTAACAGACATATACAAACACAGGTGACACATACAATCACCAAAGACCTACGGAATACCAAGAGAAGACTACTCAACATTCTGTCATAACGTACATGGGAAAAGGATCCCAGGAAGAACAGACATCTGTATATGTGTAAAAGAACCCCATCTTCCACACCTACAACAAGCCAAACATTGTAATCAAACTTGCTGTAATAAAAAATAAAAAACTAAATTAAAAACACGAACAAGAAGTAGTGAGACAAACTTGAGGGGCTTTCTCCTGGCACATTCCATTCTAAATTCCAATCTAGAACATGACTTCCATTGAGGCTCTGTTGCCCTAGTCACCAGATTTGGTAAGGGAGAACTGCTGCCACCTTGTGGCCGTTTCGCACAACAGCAGCTTTAATCCCAGCGCTGATGGTCAGTTGATATTCAAAATCATTGCAGGCCTGTAAATGACACCTGCCCTGAAAACAAATCCTGGGGTCACATATCGACCAAAAAATTCAAAGGACGTCCATATTTCAAAACAACCGTTTCAAAAGGCATATTTTACGCACATTAGTGTTCTGCTTCTTTTTCTTTCTTTCCTTTTTTTGTTAAAAATACGGGAATGGAAAAAGGCATCCCTCAGAATGGGCGAAAATCGTTGCAAACGAATCAATGGACAAAGGTTTAATCTCCAATATATATAAAGAGCTCATGCAGCTTAATATTAACAAAACAAACAACCCAATACAAAAAATGGGCAGAAGATCTAAAGAGATATTTCTTCCAAGAAGACACAGAGATGGCCAAGACGCACATGAAAAGCTGCTCAACAGCACTAATTATTAGAGAAATGCAAATCAAAACTACAATGAGGTATCACCTCACACCTGTTAGAATCGGCATCATCAGAAAATCTACAAACAACAAATTCTGGGGAGGGTGTGGACAAAAGGAGCCCTCTTCCACTATTGGTGGGAATGTAAATTGATACAGTCACTATGGAGAACGGTATGGAGTTTCCTTAAAAAAACTAGAAATAGAATTACCATCTGATCCAGCAATCCCACTTCTGGGCATATACCCAGAGAAAACCATAAATCAAAAAGGCACATTCACCACAATGTTCATGGCAGCACTATTTACAATAGCCAGGTAATGGAAGCAAAGTAAATGCCCACAGACAGATGAATGGATAAAGATGTGGTACATATATAAAATGGAATATTACTCAGCCATAAGAAGGAATGAAACTGGGTTATTTGTAGAGACATCGATGGATCTAGAGACTGTCATACAGAATGAAGTAAGTCAGAAAGAGGAAAACAAATATTGTATATTAATGCATATATGTGGCACCTAAAAAATGGTACAGATGAACTGGTTTGCAGGGAAGAAACAGAGACACAGAGGTAGAGAACAAACATATGGACACCAGGTGTGGGAAGCCATGGGGTGCTGGTGGTGGGATGAGTTGGGAGATTGGGATTGACCTTTATACATGTATATGCATAAAATACATAACTAATAATAACCTGCTGTATAAAAAAATAAAGCAAATTACATTTCAAATTTTTAAAAAATAAAATTTAAAATAAAACAGAAAAATGTTCTTCCCTTCACACAGATGTATTTATAGGAATGAATTATTTCCATGCTTATATCTATAAATACATAAAGGAGGAATACAATCTAACTTGAACCATAAAAGAAAAAAAAAAAACCTGAACCCACCAGTTATACAGAGGAAAACCCTATCAGGGCACTTGCTCCAGCGGTAAACAATTCTGAAATTGGTCAGAGGTGGGGAATCATCTCCCATACAACCAGCAACCCACCCCCCACGCAAGGAGCATCCTCATTGCAAAGCTGGGGGACCGTGCCGAGGCATCTGTGAGTAAACGTGAGCTGAGCCCCAGGCCAGCTGCTGCTGAACTGTTCCCACCCTTCCCAGGTAAAACACCTGAATATGTACAAGGGCTTGAAAGCCTAGAGGAAGGGCCACGGAGCCACACCAGCGACAGCACGCAGGCCAACTTGGTGCCTGCAGGCCAGCCAGGGTGGTCCTGGCCCCGGGCGCTCTTCCAGAAGCTTTCCATTGCCCTGCCTGAGATACCCCTCCTGTCCCGGCCCCCACTGCTTTTTTCCTTCCTCACCTCTGTCCGGAGAGAAATTCCAGCGGAAGGTATGGGTGACACATCCTCTTCTTTACAGGTGGCAGCCTGGCAACCCCTGCAGAAAGGCCAGCAGAGCCCCACTCACACCGGGCCACCAACAAAGCTGTGGCCCCTCACTCCCTCCCACCAGCAGAGCCCCGAGACTGCTGACGGGGCAGAGAATATGGAGTCAGGCACAGCTTCAGGGGCTATTGCTGCCTGGAGCGCTGTTTATATTGACCTCAAACAGGCACACCTGGGGAGGGCCGGCCGGCAGGGTAAGGCTGCCCAGGTCAGCTAATCCACAACCCTCAGGGAATCACATTGTTGAAAACGGACCTCGCTAAGGCAGAATAGAAGCCAAGGAAGAAAAGGACACAATGCCATTTGCAGCACCGTAGATGAGTCTAGAGGTAATCACGTGACTTGTAGTAAGTCAGAAAGTGAAAGACACATATCGTATCCTATCACTTATAGGTGTTACCTAAGAATGGATACCAGGGCAGATATTTCCACGGAGAAGGGCCATCACAGATTCATCAAACAAACTTATGGTTCACCAATGGAAAGGTGTGAGGATTGGTTTCATTACGATATTGGGGTTAACAGACATATACAAACACAGGTGACACATACAATCACCAAAGACCTACGGAATACCAAGAGAAGACTACTCAACATTCTGTCATAACGTACATGGGAAAAGGATCCCAGGAAGAACAGACATCTGTATATGTGTAAAAGAACCCCATCTTCCACACCTACAACAAGCCAAACATTGTAATCAAACTTGCTGTAATAAAAAATAAAAAATTAAATTAAAAACACGAACAAGAAGTAGTGAGACAAACTTGAGGGGCTTTCTCCTGGCACATTCCATTCTAAATTCCAATCTAGAACACGACTTCCATTGAGGCTCTGTTGCCCTAGTCACCAGATTTGGTAAGGGAGAACTGCTGCCACCTGGTGGCCGTTTCGCACAACAGCAGCTTTAATCCCAGCGCTGATGGTCAGTTGATATTCAAAATCATTGCAGGCCTGTAAATGACACCTGCCCTGAAAACAAATCCTGGGGTCACATATCGACCAAAAAATTCAAAGGACGTCCATATTTCAAAACGACCGTTTCAAAAGGCATATTTTACGCACATTAGTGTTCTGCTTCTTTTTCTTTCTTTCCTTTTTTTGTTAAAAATACGGGAATGGAAAAAGGCATCCCTCAGAATGGGCGAAAATCGTTGCAAACGAATCAATGGACAAAGGTTTAATCTCCAATATATATAAAGAGCTCATGCAGCTTAATATTAACAAAACAAACAACCCAATACAAAAAATGGACAGAAGATCTAAAGAGATGTTTCTTCCAAGAAGACACAGAGATGGCCAAGACGCACATGAAAAGCTGCTCAACAGCACTAATTATTAGAGAAATGCAAATCAAAACTACAATGAGGTATCACCTCACACCTGTTAGAATCGGCATCATCAGAAAATCTACAAACAACAAATTCTGGGGAGGGTGTGGACAAAAGGAGCCCTCTTCCACTATTGGTGGGAATGTAAATTGATACAGTCACTATGGAGAACGGTATGGAGTTTCCTTAAAAAAACTAGAAATAGAATTACCATCTGATCCAGCAATCCCACTTCTGGGCATATACCCAGAGAAAACCATAAATCAAAAAGGCACATTCACCACAATGTTCATGGCAGCACTATTTACAATAGCCAGGTAATGGAAGCAAAGTAAATGCCCACAGACAGATGAATGGATAAAGATGTGGTACATATATAAAATGGAATATTACTCAGCCATAAGAAGGAATGAAACTGGGTTATTTGTAGAGACATCGATGGATCTAGAGACTGTCATACAGAATGAAGTAAGTCAGAAAGAGGAAAACAAATATTGTATATTAATGCATATATGTGGCACCTAAAAAATGGTACAGATGAACTGGTTTGCAGGGAAGAAACAGAGACACAGAGGTAGAGAACAAACATATGGACACCAGGTGTGGGAAGCCATGGGGTGCTGGTGGTGGGATGAGTTGGGAGATTGGGATTGACCTTTATACATGTATATGCATAAAATACATAACTAATAATAACCTGCTGTATAAAAAAATAAAGCAAATTACATTTCAAATTTTTAAAAAATAAAATTTAAAATAAAACAGAAAAATGTTCTTCCCTTCACACAGATGTATTTATAGGAATGAATTATTTCCATGCTTATATCTATAAATACATAAAGGAGGAATACAATCTAACTTGAACCATAAAAGAAAAAAAAAAAACCTGAACCCACCAGTTATACAGAGGAAAACCCTATCAGGGCACTTGCTCCAGCGGTAAACAATTCTGAAATTGGTCAGAGGTGGGGAATCATCTCCCATACAACCAGCAACCCACCCCCCACGCAAGGAGCATCCTCATTGCAAAGCTGGGGGACCGTGCCGAGGCATCTGTGAGTAAACGTGAGCTGAGCCCCAGGCCAGCTGCTGCTGAACTGTTCCCACCCTTCCCAGGTAAAACACCTGAATATGTACAAGGGCTTGAAAGCCTAGAGGAAGGGCCACGGAGCCACACCAGCGACAGCACGCAGGCCAACTTGGTGCCTGCAGGCCAGCCAGGGTGGTCCTGGCCCCGGGCGCTCTTCCAGAAGCTTTCCATTGCCCTGCCTGAGATACCCCTCCTGTCCCGGCCCCCACTGCTTTTTTCCTTCCTCACCTCTGTCCGGAGAGAAATTCCAGCGGAAGGTATGGGTGACACATCCTCTTCTTTACAGGTGGCAGCCTGGCAACCCCTGCAGAAAGGCCAGCAGAGCCCCACTCACACCGGGCCACCAACAAAGCTGTGGCCCCTCACTCCCTCCCACCAGCAGAGCCCCGAGACTGCTGACGGGGCAGAGAATATGGAGTCAGGCACAGCTTCAGGGGCTATTGCTGCCTGGAGCGCTGTTTATATTGACCTCAAACAGGCACACCTGGGGAGGGCCGGCCGGCAGGGTAAGGCTGCCCAGGTCAGCTAATCCACAACCCTCAGGGAATCACATTGTTGAAAACGGACCTCGCTAAGGCAGAATAGAAGCCAAGGAAGAAAAGGACACAATGCCATTTGCAGCACCGTAGATGAGTCTAGAGGTAATCACGTGACTTGTAGTAAGTCAGAAAGTGAAAGACACATATCGTATCCTATCACTTATAGGTGTTACCTAAGAATGGATACCAGGGCAGATATTTCCACGGAGAAGGGCCATCACAGATTCATCAAACAAACTTATGGTTCACCAATGGAAAGGTGTGAGGATTGGTTTCATTACGATATTGGGGTTAACAGACATATACAAACACAGGTGACACATACAATCACCAAAGACCTACGGAATACCAAGAGAAGACTACTCAACATTCTGTCATAACGTACATGGGAAAAGGATCCCAGGAAGAACAGACATCTGTATATGTGTAAAAGAACCCCATCTTCCACACCTACAACAAGCCAAACATTGTAATCAAACTTGCTGTAATAAAAAATAAAAAATTAAATTAAAAACACGAACAAGAAGTAGTGAGACAAACTTGAGGGGCTTTCTCCTGGCACATTCCATTCTAAATTCCAATCTAGAACACGACTTCCATTGAGGCTCTGTTGCCCTAGTCACCAGATTTGGTAAGGGAGAACTGCTGCCACCTGGTGGCCGTTTCGCACAACAGCAGCTTTAATCCCAGCGCTGATGGTCAGTTGATATTCAAAATCATTGCAGGCCTGTAAATGACACCTGCCCTGAAAACAAATCCTGGGGTCACATATCGACCAAAAAATTCAAAGGACGTCCATATTTCAAAACGACCGTTTCAAAAGGCATATTTTACGCACATTAGTGTTCTGCTTCTTTTTCTTTCTTTCCTTTTTTTGTTAAAAATACGGGAATGGAAAAAGGCATCCCTCAGAATGGGCGAAAATCGTTGCAAACGAATCAATGGACAAAGGTTTAATCTCCAATATATATAAAGAGCTCATGCAGCTTAATATTAACAAAACAAACAACCCAATACAAAAAATGGACAGAAGATCTAAAGAGATGTTTCTTCCAAGAAGACACAGAGATGGCCAAGACGCACATGAAAAGCTGCTCAACAGCACTAATTATTAGAGAAATGCAAATCAAAACTACAATGAGGTATCACCTCACACCTGTTAGAATCGGCATCATCAGAAAATCTACAAACAACAAATTCTGGGGAGGGTGTGGACAAAAGGAGCCCTCTTCCACTATTGGTGGGAATGTAAATTGATACAGTCACTATGGAGAACGGTATGGAGTTTCCTTAAAAAAACTAGAAATAGAATTACCATCTGATCCAGCAATCCCACTTCTGGGCATATACCCAGAGAAAACCATAAATCAAAAAGGCACATTCACCACAATGTTCATGGCAGCACTATTTACAATAGCCAGGTAATGGAAGCAAAGTAAATGCCCACAGACAGATGAATGGATAAAGATGTGGTACATATATAAAATGGAATATTACTCAGCCATAAGAAGGAATGAAACTGGGTTATTTGTAGAGACATCGATGGATCTAGAGACTGTCATACAGAATGAAGTAAGTCAGAAAGAGGAAAACAAATATTGTATATTAATGCATATATGTGGCACCTAAAAAATGGTACAGATGAACTGGTTTGCAGGGAAGAAACAGAGACACAGAGGTAGAGAACAAACATATGGACACCAGGTGTGGGAAGCCATGGGGTGCTGGTGGTGGGATGAGTTGGGAGATTGGGATTGACCTTTATACATGTATATGCATAAAATACATAACTAATAATAACCTGCTGTATAAAAAAATAAAGCAAATTACATTTCAAATTTTTAAAAAATAAAATTTAAAATAAAACAGAAAAATGTTCTTCCCTTCACACAGATGTATTTATAGGAATGAATTATTTCCATGCTTATATCTATAAATACATAAAGGAGGAATACAATCTAACTTGAACCATAAAAGAAAAAAAAAAAACCTGAACCCACCAGTTATACAGAGGAAAACCCTATCAGGGCACTTGCTCCAGCGGTAAACAATTCTGAAATTGGTCAGAGGTGGGGAATCATCTCCCATACAACCAGCAACCCACCCCCCACGCAAGGAGCATCCTCATTGCAAAGCTGGGGGACCGTGCCGAGGCATCTGTGAGTAAACGTGAGCTGAGCCCCAGGCCAGCTGCTGCTGAACTGTTCCCACCCTTCCCAGGTAAAACACCTGAATATGTACAAGGGCTTGAAAGCCTAGAGGAAGGGCCACGGAGCCACACCAGCGACAGCACGCAGGCCAACTTGGTGCCTGCAGGCCAGCCAGGGTGGTCCTGGCCCCGGGCGCTCTTCCGGAAGCTTTCCATTGCCCTGCCTGAGATACCCCTCCTGTCCCGGCCCCCACTGCTTTTTTCCTTCCTCACCTCTGTCCGGAGAGAAATTCCAGCGGAAGGTATGGGTGACACATCCTCTTCTTTACAGGTGGCAGCCTGGCAACCCCTGCAGAAAGGCCAGCAGAGCCCCACTCACACCGGGCCACCAACAAAGCTGTGGCCCCTCACTCCCTCCCACCAGCAGAGCCCCGAGACTGCTGACGGGGCAGAGAATATGGAGTCAGGCACAGCTTCAGGGGCTATTGCTGCCTGGAGCGCTGTTTATATTGACCTTAAACAGGCACACCTGGGGAGGGCCGGCCGGCAGGGTAAGGCTGCCCAGGTCAGCTAATCCACAACCCTCAGGGAATCACATTGTTGAAAACGGACCTCGCTAAGGCAGAATAGAAGCCAAGGAAGAAAAGGACACAATGCCATTTGCAGCACCGTAGATGAGTCTAGAGGTAATCACGTGACTTGTAGTAAGTCAGAAAGTGAAAGACACATATCGTATCCTATCACTTATAGGTGTTACCTAAGAATGGATACCAGGGCAGATATTTCCACGGAGAAGGGCCATCACAGATTCATCAAACAAACTTATGGTTCACCAATGGAAAGGTGTGAGGATTGGTTTCATTACGATATTGGGGTTAACAGACATATACAAACACAGGTGACACATACAATCACGAAAGACCTACGGAATACCAAGAGAAGACTACTCAACATTCTGTCATAACGTACATGGGAAAAGGATCCCAGGAAGAACAGACATCTGTATATGTGTAAAAGAACCCCATCTTCCACACCTACAACAAGCCAAACATTGTAATCAAACTTGCTGTAATAAAAAATAAAAAATTAAATTAAAAACACGAACAAGAAGTAGTGAGACAAACTTGAGGGGCTTTCTCCTGGCACATTCCATTCTAAATTCCAATCTAGAACACGACTTCCATTGAGGCTCTGTTGCCCTAGTCACCAGATTTGGTAAGGGAGAACTGCTGCCACCTTGTGGCCGTTTCGCACAACAGCAGCTTTAATCCCAGCGCTGATGGTCAGTTGATATTCAAAATCATTGCAGGCCTGTAAATGACACCTGCCCTGAAAACAAATCCTGGGGTCACATATCGACCAAAAAATTCAAAGGACGTCCATATTTCAAAACGACCGTTTCAAAAGGCATATTTTACGCACATTAGTGTTCTGCTTCTTTTTCTTTCCTTTTTTTTTAAAAATACGGGAATGGAAAAAGGCATCCCTCAGAATGGGCGAAAATCGTTGCAAACGAATCAATGGACAAAGGTTTAATCTCCAATATATATAAAGAGCTCATGCAGCTTAATATTAACAAAACAAACAACCCAATACAAAAAACGGGCAGAAGATCTAAATAGATATTTCTTCCAAGAAGACACAGAGATGGCCAAGACGCACATGAAAAGCTGCTCAACAGCACTAATTATTAGAGAAATGCAAATCAAAACTACAATGAGGTATCACCTCACACCTGTTAGAATCGGCATCATCAGAAAATCTACAAACAACAAATTCTGGGGAGGGTGTGGACAAAAGGAGCCCTCTTCCACTATTGGTGGGAATGTAAATTGATACAGTCACTATGGAGAAAGGTATGGAGTTTCCTTAAAAAAACTAGAAATAGAATTACCATCTGATCCAGCAATCCCACTTCTGGGCATATACCCAGAGAAAACCATAAATCAAAAAGGCACATTCACCACAATGTTCATGGCAGCACGATTTACAATAGCCAGGTAATGGAAGCAACGTAAATGCCCACAGACAGATGAATGGATAAAGATGTGGTACATATATAAAATGGAATATTACTCAGCCATAAAAAGGAATGAAACTGGGTCATTTGTAGAGACATCGATGGATCTAGAGACTGTCATACAGAATGAAGTAAGTCAGAAAGAGGAAAACAAATATTGTATATTAATGCATATATGTGGAACCTAAAAAATGGTACAGATGAACTGGTTTGCAGGGAAGAAACAGAGACACAGAGGTAGAGAACAAACATATGGACACCAAGTGTGGGAAGCCATGGGGTGGTGGTGGTGGGATGAGTTGGGAGATTGGGATTGACCTGTATACATGTATATGCATAAAATACATAACTAATAATAACCTGTTGTATAAAAAAATAAATCAAATTAAATTTCAAATTTTTAAAAAATAAAATTTAAAAATAAAACAGAAAAATGTTCTTCCCTTCACACAGATGTATTTATAGGAATGAATTATTTCCATGCTTATATCTATAAATACATAAAGGAGGAATACAATCTAACTTGAACCATAAAAGAAAAAAAAAAAACCTGAACCCACCAGTTATACAGAGGAAAACCGTATCAGGGCACTTGCTCCAGCGGTAAACAATTCTGAAATTGGTCAGAGGTGGGGAATCATCTCCCATACAACCAGCAACCCACCCCCCACGCAAGGAGCATCCTCATTGCAAAGCTGGGGGACCGTGCCGAGGCATCTGTGAGTAAACGTGAGCTGAGCCCCAGGCCAGCTGCTGCTGAACTGTTCCCACCCTTCCCAGGTAAAACACCTGAATATGTACAAGGGCTTGAAAGCCTAGAGGAAGGGCCACGGAGCCACACCAGCGACAGCACGCAGGCCAACTTGGTGCCTGCAGGCCAGCCAGGGTGGTCCTGGCCCCGGGCGCTCTTCCAGAAGCTTTCCATTGCCCTGCCTGAGATACCCCTCCTGTCCCGGCCCCCACTGCTTTTTTCCTTCCTCACCTCTGTCCGGAGAGAAATTCCAGCGGAAGGTATGGGTGACACATCCTCTTCTTTACAGGTGGCAGCCTGGCAACCCCTGCAGAAAGGCCAGCAGAGCCCCACTCACACCGGGCCACCAACAAAGCTGTGGCCCCTCACTCCCTCCCACCAGCAGAGCCCCGAGACTGCTGACGGGGCAGAGAATATGGAGTCAGGCACAGCTTCAGGGGCTATTGCTGCCTGGAGCGCTGTTTATATTGACCTCAAACAGGCACACCTGGGGAGGGCCGGCCGGCAGGGTAAGGCTGCCCAGGTCAGCTAATCCACAACCCTCAGGGAATCACATTGTTGAAAACGGACCTCGCTAAGGCAGAATAGAAGCCAAGGAAGAAAAGGACACAATGCCATTTGCAGCACCGTAGATGAGTCTAGAGGTAATCACGTGACTTGTAGTAAGTCAGAAAGTGAAAGACACATATCGTATCCTATCACTTATAGGTGTTACCTAAGAATGGATACCAGGGCAGATATTTCCACGGAGAAGGGCCATCACAGATTCATCAAACAATCTTATGGTTCACCAATGGAAAGGTGTGAGGATTGGTTTCATTACGATATTGGGGTTAACAGACATATACAAACACAGGTGACACATATAATCACCAAAGACCTACGGAATACCAAGAGAAGACTACTCAACATTCTGTCATAACGTACATGGGAAAAGGATCCCAGCAAGAACAGACATCTGTATATGTGTAAAAGAACCCCATCTTCCACACCTACAACAAGCCAAACATTGTAATCAAACTTGCTGTAATAAAAAATAAAAAATTAAATTAAAAACACGAACAAGAAGTAGTGAGACAAACTTGAGGGGCTTTCTCCTGGCACATTCCATTCTAAATTCCAATCTAGAACACGACTTCCATTGAGGCTCTGTTGCCCTAGTCACCAGATTTGGTAAGGGAGAACTGCTGCCACCTTGTGGCCGTTTCGCACAACAGCAGCTTTAATCCCAGCGCTGATGGTCAGTTGATATTCAAAATCATTGCAGGCCTGTAAATGACACCTGCCCTGAAAACAAATCCTGGGGTCACATATCGACCAAAAAATTCAAAGGACGTCCATATTTCAAAACGACCATTTCAAAAGGCATATTTTACGCACATTAGTGTTCTGCTTCTTTTTCTTTCTTTCCTTTTTTTGTTAAAAATACGGGAATGGAAAAAGGCATCCCTCAGAATGGGCGAAAATCGTTGCAAACGAATCAATGGACAAAGGTTTAATCTCCAATATATATAAAGAGCTCATGCAGCTTAATATTAACAAAACAAACAACCCAATACAAAAAATGGGCAGAAGATCTAAAGAGATATTTCTTCCAAGAAGACACAGAGATGGCCAAGACGCACATGAAAAGCTGCTCAACAGCACTAATTATTAGAGAAATGCAAATCAAAACTACAATGAGGTATCACCTCACACCTGTTAGAATCGGCATCATCAGAAAATCTACAAACAACAAATTCTGGGGAGGGTGTGGACAAAAGGAGCCCTCTTCCACTATTGGTGGGAATGTAAATTGATACAGTCACTATGGAGAACGGTATGGAGTTTCCTTAAAAAAACTAGAAATAGAATTACCATCTGATCCAGCAATCCCACTTCTGGGCATATACCCAGAGAAAACCATAAATCAAAAAGGCACATTCACCACAATGTTCATGGCAGCACTATTTACAATAGCCAGGTAATGGAAGCAAAGTAAATGCCCACAGACAGATGAATGGATAAAGATGTGGTACATATATAAAATGGAATATTACTCAGCCATAAGAAGGAATGAAACTGGGTTATTTGTAGAGACATCGATGGATCTAGAGACTGTCATACAGAATGAAGTAAGTCAGAAAGAGGAAAACAAATATTGTATATTAATGCATATATGTGGAACCTAAAAAATGGTACAGATGAACTGGTTTGCAGGGAAGAAACAGAGACACAGAGGTAGAGAACAAACATATGGACACCAGGTGTGGGAAGCCATGGGGTGCTGGTGGTGGGATGAGTTGGGAGATTGGCATTGACCTTTATACATGTATATGCATAAAATACATAACTAATAATAACCTGCTGTATAAAAAAATAAATCAAATTACATTTCAAATTTTTAAAAAATAAAATTTAAAATAAAACAGAAAAATGTTCTTCCCTTCACACAGATGTATTTATAGGAATGAATTATTTCCATGCTTATATCTATAAATACATAAAGGAGGAATACAATCTAACTTGAACCATAAAAGAAAAAAAAAAAACCTGAACCCACCAGTTATACAGAGGAAAACCCTATCAGGGCACTTGCTCCAGCGGTAAACAATTCTGAAATTGGTCAGAGGTGGGGAATCATCTCCCATACAACCAGCAACCCACCCCCCACGCAAGGAGCATCCTCATTGCAAAGCTGGGGGACCGTGCCGAGGCATCTGTGAGTAAACGTGAGCTGAGCCCCAGGCCAGCTGCTGCTGAACTGTTCCCACCCTTCCCAGGTAAAACACCTGAATATGTACAAGGGCTTGAAAGCCTAGAGGAAGGGCCACGGAGCCACACCAGCGACAGCACGCAGGCCAACTTGGTGCCTGCAGGCCAGCCAGGGTGGTCCTGGCCCCGGGCGCTCTTCCGGAAGCTTTCCATTGCCCTGCCTGAGATACCCCTCCTGTCCCGGCCCCCACTGCTTTTTTCCTTCCTCACCTCTGTCCGGAGAGAAATTCCAGCGGAAGGTATGGGTGACACATCCTCTTCTTTACAGGTGGCAGCCTGGCAACCCCTGCAGAAAGGCCAGCAGAGCCCCACTCACACCGGGCCACCAACAAAGCTGTGGCCCCTCACTCCCTCCCACCAGCAGAGCCCCGAGACTGCTGACGGGGCAGAGAATATGGAGTCAGGCACAGCTTCAGGGGCTATTGCTGCCTGGAGCGCTGTTTATATTGACCTCAAACAGGCACACCTGGGGAGGGCCGGCCGGCAGGGTAAGGCTGCCCAGGTCAGCTAATCCACAACCCTCAGGGAATCACATTGTTGAAAACGGACCTCGCTAAGGCAGAATAGAAGCCAAGGAAGAAAAGGACACAATGCCATTTGCAGCACCGTAGATGAGTCTAGAGGTAATCACGTGACTTGGAGTAAGTCAGAAAGTGAAAGACACATATCGTATCCTATCACTTATAGGTGTTACCTAAGAATGGATACCAGGGCAGATATTTCCACGGAGAAGGGCCATCACAGATTCATCAAACAAACTTATGGTTCACCAATGGAAAGGTGTGAGGATTGGTTTCATTACGATATTGGTGTTAACAGACATATACAAACACAGGTGACACATACAATCACGAAAGACCTACGGAATACCAAGAGAAGACTACTCAACATTCTGTCATAACGTACATGGGAAAAGGATCCCAGGAAGAACAGACATCTGTATATGTGTAAAAGAACCCCATCTTCCACACCTACAACAAGCCAAACATTGTAATCAAACTTGCTGTAATAAAAAATAAAAAACTAAATTAAAAACACGAACAAGAAGTAGTGAGACAAACTTGAGGGGCTTTCTCCTGGCACATTCCATTCTAAATTCCAATCTAGAACACGACTTCCATTGAGGCTCTGTTGCCCTAGTCACCAGATTTGGTAAGGGAGAACTGCTGCCACCTTGTGGCCGTTTCGCACAACAGCAGCTTTAATCCCAGCGCTGATGGTCAGTTGATATTCAAAATCATTGCAGGCCTGTAAATGACACCTGCCCTGAAAACAAATCCTGGGGTCACATATCGACCAAAAAATTCAAAGGACGTCCATATTTCAAAACGACCGTTTCAAAAGGCATATTTTACGCACATTAGTGTTCTGCTTCTTTTTCTTTCTTTCCTTTTTTTGTTAAAAATACGGGAATGGAAAAAGGCATCCCTCAGAATGGGCGAAAATCGTTGCAAACGAATCAATGGACAAAGGTTTAATCTCCAATATATAGAAACAGCTCATGCAGCTTAATATTAACAAAACAAACAACCCAATACAAAAAATGGGCAGAAGATCTAAAGAGATGTTTCTTCCAAGAAGACACAGAGATGGCCAAGACGCACATGAAAAGCTGCTCAACAGCACTAATTATTAGAGAAATGCAAATCAAAACTACAATGAGGTATCACCTCACACCTGTTAGAATCGGCATCATCAGAAAATCTACAAACAACCAATTCTGGGGAGGGTGTGGACAAAAGGAGCCCTCTTCCACTATTGGTGGGAATGTAAATTGATACAGTCACTATGGAGAACGGTATGGAGTTTCCTTAAAAAAACTAGAAATAGAATTACCATCTGATCCAGCAATCCCACATCTGGGCATATACCCAGAGAAAAGCATAAATCAAAAAGGCACATTCACCACAATGTTCATGGCAGCACTATTTACAATAGCCAGGTAATGGAAGCAAAGTAAATGCCCACAGACAGATGAATGGATAAAGATGTGGTACATATATAAAATGGAATATTACTCAGCCATAAGAAGGAATGAAACTGGGTCATTTGTAGAGACATCGATGGATCTAGAGACTGTCATACAGAATGAAGTAAGTCAGAAAGAGGAAAACAAATATTGTATATTAATGCATATATGTGGAACCTAAAAAATGGTACAGATGAACTGGTTTGCAGGGAAGAAACAGAGACACAGATGTAGAGAACAAACATATGGACACCAAGTGTGGGAAGCCATGGGGTGGTGGTGGTGGGATGAGTTGGGAGATTGGGATTGACCTGTATACATGTATATGCATAAAATACATAACTAATAATAACCTGTTGTATAAAAAAATAAATCAAATTAAATTTCAAATTTTTAAAAAATAAAATTTAAAAATAAAACAGAAAAATGTTCTTCCCTTCACACAGATGTATTTATAGGAATGAATTATTTCCATGCTTATATCTATAAATACATAAAGGAGGAATACAATCTAACTTGAACCATAAAAGAAAAAATAAAAAAAACTTGAACACACCAGTTATACAGAGGAAAACCCTATCAGGGCACTTGCTCCAGCGGTAAACAATTCTGAAATTGGTCAGAGGTGGGGAATCATCTCCCATACAACCAGCAACCCACCCCCCACGCAAGGAGCATCCTCATTGCAAAGCTGGGGGACCGTGCCGAGGCATCTGTGAGTAAACGTGAGCTGAGCCCCAGGCCAGCTGCTGCTGAACTGTTCCCACCCTTCCCAGGTAAAACACCTGAATATGTACAAGGGCTTGAAAGCCTAGAGGAAGGGCCACGGAGCCACACCAGCGACAGCACGCAGGCCAACTTGGTGCCTGCAGGCCAGCCAGGGTGGTCCTGGCCCCGGGCGCTCTTCCCGAAGCTTTCCATTGCCCTGCCTGAGATACCCCTCCTGTCCCGGCCCCCACTGCTTTTTTCCTTCCTCACCTCTGTCCGGAGAGAAATTCCAGCGGAAGGTATGGGTGACACATCCTCTTCTTTACAGGTGGCAGCCTGGCAACCCCTGCAGAAAGGCCAGCAGAGCCCCACTCACACCGGGCCACCAACAAAGCTGTGGCCCCTCACTCCCTCCCACCAGCAGAGCCCCGAGACTGCTGACGGGGCAGAGAATATGGAGTCAGGCACAGCTTCAGGGGCTATTGCTGCCTGGAGCGCTGTTTATATTGACCTCAAACAGGCACACCTGGGGAGGGCCGGCCGGCAGGGTAAGGCTGCCCAGGTCAGCTAATCCACAACCCTCAGGGAATCACATTGTTGAAAACGGACCTTGCTAAGGCAGAATAGAAGCCAAGGAAGAAAAGGACACAATGCCATTTGCAGCACCGTAGATGAGTCTAGAGGTAATCACGTGACTTGTAGTAAGTCAGAAAGTGAAAGACACATATCTTATCCTATCACTTATAGGGGTTACCTAAGAATGGATACCAGGGCAGATATTTCCACGGAGAAGGGCCATCACAGATTCATCAAACAAACTTATGGTTCACCAATGGAAAGGTGTGAGGATTGGTTTCATTATGATATTGGGGTTAACAGACATATACAAACACAGGTGACACATATAATCACCAAAGACCTACGGAATACCAAGAGAAGACCACTGAACATTCTGTCATAACGTACATGGGAAAAGGATCCCAGGAAGAACAGACATCTGTATATGTGTAAAAGAACCACATCTTCCACACCTACAACAAGCCAAACATTGTAATCAAACTTGCTGTAATAAAAAATGAAAAATTAAATTAAAAACACGAACAAGAAGTAGTGAGACAAACTTGAGGGGCTTTCTCCTGGCACATTCCATTCTAAATTCCAATCTAGAACACGACTTCCATTGAGGCTCTGTTGCCCTAGTCACCAGATTTGGTAAGGGAGAACTGCTGCCACCTTGTGGCCGTTTCGCACAACAGCAGCTTTAATCCCAGCGCTGATGGTCAGTTGATATTCAAAATCATTGCAGGCCTGTAAATGACACCTGCCCTGAAAACAAATCCTGGGGTCACATACCGACCAAAAAGTTCAAAGGACGTCCATATTTCAAAACGACCGTTTCAAAAGGCATATTTTACGCACATTAGTGTTCTGCTTCTTTTTCTTTCTTTCCTTTTTTTGTTAAAAATACGGGAATGGAAAAAGGCATCCCTCAGAATGGGCGAAAATCGTTGCAAACGAATCAATGGACAAAGGTTTAATCTCCAATATATATAAAGAGCTCATGCAGCTTAATATTAACAAAACAAACAACCCAATACAAAAAATGGGCAGAAGATCTAAAGAGATGTTTCTTCCAAGAAGACACAGAGATGGCCAAGACGCACATGAAAAGCTGCTCAACAGCACTAATTATTAGAGAAATGCAAATCAAAACTACAATGAGGTATCACCTCACACCTGTTAGAATCGGCATCATCAGAAAATCTACAAACAACAAATTCTGGGGAGGGTGTGGACAAAAGGAGCCCTCTTCCACTATTGGTGGGAATGTAAATTGATACAGTCACTATGGAGAACGGTATGGAGTTTCCTTAAAAAAACTAGAAATAGAATTACCATCTGATCCAGCAATCCCACTTCTGGGCATATACCCAGAGAAAACCATAAATCAAAAAGGCACATTCACCACAATGTTCATGGCAGCACGATTTACAATAGCCAGGTAATGGAAGCAACGTAAATGCCCACAGACAGATGAATGGATAAAGATGTGGTACATATATAAAATGGAATATTACTCAGCCATAAAAAGGAATGAAACTGGGTCATTTGTAGAGACATCGATGGATCTAGAGACTGTCATACAGAATGAAGTAAGTCAGAAAGAGGAAAACAAATATTGTATATTAATGCATATATGTGGAACCTAAAAAATGGTACAGATGAACTGGTTTGCAGGGAAGAAACAGAGACACAGAGGTAGAGAACAAACATATGGACACCAAGTGTGGGAAGCCATGGGGTGGTGGTGGTGGGATGAGTTGGGAGATTGGGATTGACCTGTATACATGTATATGCATAAAATACATAACTAATAATAACCTGTTGTATAAAAAATAAATCAAATTAAATTTCAAATTTTTAAAAAATAAAATTTAAAAATAAAACAGAAAAATGTTCTTCCCTTCACACAGATGTATTTATAGGAATGAATTATTTCCATGCTTATATCTATAAATACATAAAGGAGGAATACAATCTAACTTGAACCATAAAAGAAAAAAAAAAACCTGAACCCACCAGTTATACAGAGGAAAACCCTATCAGGGCACTTGCTCCAGCGGTAAACAATTCTGAAATTGGTCAGAGGTGGGGAATCATCTCCCATACAACCAGCAACCCACCCCCCACGCAAGGAGCATCCTCATTGCAAAGCTGGGGGACCGTGCCGAGGCATCTGTGAGTAAACGTGAGCTGAGCCCCAGGCCAGCTGCTGCTGAACTGTTCCCACCCTTCCCAGGTAAAACACCTGAATATGTACAAGGGCTTGAAAGCCTAGAGGAAGGGCCATGGAGCCACACCAGCGACAGCACGCAGGCCAACTTGGTGCCTGCAGGCCAGCCAGGGTGGTCCTGGCCCCGGGCGCTCTTCCGGAAGCTTTCCATTGCCCTGCCTGAGATACCCCTCCTGTCCCGGCCCCCACTGCTTTTTTCCTTCCTCACCTCTGTCCGGAGAGAAATTCCAGCGGAAGGTATGGGTGACACATCCTCTTCTTTACAGGTGGCAGCCTGGCAACCCCTGCAGAAAGGCCAGCAGAGCCCCACTCACACCGGGCCACCAACAAAGCTGTGGCCCCTCACTCCCTCCCACCAGCAGAGCCCCGAGACTGCTGACGGGGCAGAGAATATGGAGTCAGGCACAGCTTCAGGGGCTATTGCTGCCTGGAGCGCTGTTTATATTGACCTCAAACAGGCACACCTGGCGAGGGCCGGCCGGCAGGGTAAGGCTGCCCAGGTCAGCTAATCCACAACCCTCAGGGAATCACATTGTTGAAAACGGACCTCGCTAAGGCAGAATAGAAGCCAAGGAAGAAAAGGACACAATGCCATTTGCAGCACCGTAGATGAGTCTAGAGGTAATCACGTGACTTGGAGTAAGTCAGAAAGTGAAAGACACATATCGTATCCTATCATTTATAGGTGTTACCTAAGAATGGATACCAGGGCAGATATTTCCACGGAGAAGGGCCATCACAGATTCATCAAACAAACTTATGGTTCACCAATGGAAAGGTGTGAGGATTGGTTTCATTACGATATTGGGGTTAACAGACATATACAAACACAGGTGACACATACAATCACGAAAGACCTACGGAATACCAAGAGAAGACTACTCAACCTTCTGTCATAACGTACATGGGAAAAGGATCCCAGGAAGAACAGACATCTGTATATGTGTAAAAGAACCCCATCTTCCACACCTACAACAAGCCAAACATTGTAATCAAACTTGCTGTAATAAAAAATAAAAAAAATAAATTAAAAACACGAACAAGAAGTAGTGAGACAAACTTGAGGGGCTTTCTCCTGGCACATTCCATTCTAAATTCCAATCTAGAACACGACTTCCATTGAGGCTCTGTTGCCCTAGTCACCAGATTTGGTAAGGGAGAACTGCTGCCACCTTGTGGCTGTTTCACACAATAGCAGCTTTAATCCCAGCGCTGATGGTCAGTTGATATTCAAAATCATTGCAGGCCTGTAAATGACACCTGCCCTGAAAACAAATCCTGGGGTCACATATCGACCAAAAAATTCAAAGCACGTCCATATTTCAAAACGACCGTTTCAAAAGGCATATTTTACGCACATTAGTGTTCTGCTTCTTTTTCTTTCTTTCCTTTTTTTGTTAAAAATACGGGAATGGAAAAAGGCATCCCTCAGAATGGGCGAAAATCGTTGCAAACGAATCAATGGACAAAGGTTTAATCTCCAATATATATAAAGAGCTCATGCAGCTTAATATTAACAAAACAAACAACCCAATACAAAAAATGGGCAGAAGATCTAAAGAGATGTTTCTTCCAAGAAGACACAGAGATGGCCAAGACGCACATGAAAAGCTGCTCAACAGCACTAATTATTAGAGAAATGCAAATCAAAACTACAATGAGGTATCACCTCACACCTGTTAGAATCGGCATCATCAGAAAATCTACAAACAACCAATTCTGGGGAGGGTGTGGACAAAAGGAGCCCTCTTCCACTATTGGTGGGAATGTAAATTGATACAGTCACTATGGAGAACGGTATGGAGTTTCCTTAAAAAAACTAGAAATAGAATTACCATCTGATCCAGCAATCCCACTTCTGGGCATATACCCAGAGAAAACCATAAATCAAAAAGGCACATTCACCACAATGTTCATGGCAGCACGATTTACAATAGCCAGGTAATGGAAGCAACGTAAATGCCCACAGACAGATGAATGGATAAAGATGTGGTACATATATAAAATGGAATATTACTCAGCCATAAAAAGGAATGAAACTGGGTCATTTGTAGAGACATCGATGGATCTAGAGACTGTCATACAGAATGAAGTAAGTCAGAAAGAGGAAAACAAATATTGTATATTAATGCATATATGTGGAACCTAAAAAATGGTACAGATGAACTGGTTTGCAGGGAAGAAACAGAGACACAGAGGTAGAGAACAAACATATGGACACCAAGTGTGGGAAGCCATGGGGTGGTGGTGGTGGGATGAGTTGGGAGATTGGGATTGACCTGTATACATGTATATGCATAAAATACATAACTAATAATAACCTGTTGTATAAAAAAATAAATCAAATTAAATTTCAAATTTTTAAAAAATAAAATTTAAAAATAAAACAGAAAAATGTTCTTCCCTTCACACAGATGTATTTATAGGAATGAATTATTTCCATGCTTATATCTATAAATACATAAAGGAGGAATACAATCTAACTTGAACCATAAAAGAAAAAAAAAAAAAACCTGAACCCACCAGTTATACAGAGGAAAACCCTATCAGGGCACTTGCTCCAGCGGTAAACAATTCTGAAATTGGTCAGAGGTGGGGAATCATCTCCCATACAACCAGCAACCCACCCCCCACGCAAGGAGCATCCTCATTGCAAAGCTGGGGGACCGTGCCGAGGCATCTGTGAGTAAACGTGAGCTGAGCCCCAGGCCAGCTGCTGCTGAACTGTTCCCACCCTTCCCAGGTAAAACACCTGAATATGTACAAGGGCTTGAAAGCCTAGAGGAAGGGCCACGGAGCCACACCAGCGACAGCACGCAGGCCAACTTGGTGCCTGCAGGCCAGCCAGGGTGGTCCTGGCCCCGGGCGCTCTTCCGGAAGCTTTCCATTGCCCTGCCTGAGATACCCCTCCTGTCCCGGCCCCCACTGCTTTTTTCCTTCCTCACCTCTGTCCGGAGAGAAATTCCAGCGGAAGGTATGGGTGACACATCCTCTTCTTTACAGGTGGCAGCCTGGCAACCCCTGCAGAAAGGCCAGCAGAGCCCCACTCACACCGGGCCACCAACAAAGCTGTGGCCCCTCACTCCCTCCCACCAGCAGAGCCCCGAGACTGCTGACGGGGCAGAGAATATGGAGTCAGGCACAGCTTCAGGGGCTATTGCTGCCTGGAGCGCTGTTTATATTGACCTCAAACAGGCACACCTGGGGAGGGCCGACCGGCAGGGTAAGGCTGCCCAGGTCAGCTAATCCACAACCCTCAGGGAATCACATTGTTGAAAATGGACCTCGCTAAGGCAGAATAGAAGCCAAGGAAGAAAAGGACACAATGCCATTTGCAGCACCGTAGATGAGTCTAGAGGTAATCACGTGACTTGTAGTAAGTCAGAAAGTGAAAGACACATATCGTATCCTATCACTTATAGGTGTTACCTAAGAATGGATACCAGGGCAGATATTTCCACGGAGAAGGGCCATCACAGATTCATCAAACAAACTTATGGTTCACCAATGGAAAGGTGTGAGGATTGGTTTCATTACGATATTGGGGTTAACAGACATATACAAACACAGGTGACACATATAATCACCAAAGACCTACGGAATACCAAGAGAAGACTACTCAACATTCTGTCATAACGTACATGGGAAAAGGATCCCAGGAAGAACAGACATCTGTATATGTGTAAAAGAACCCCATCTTCCACACCTACAACAAGCCAAACATTGTAATCAAACTTGCTGTAATAAAAAATAAAAAAATAAATTAAAAACACGAACAAGAAGTAGTGAGACAAACTTGAGGGGCTTTCTCCTGGCACATTCCATTCTAAATTCCAATCTAGAACACGACTTCCATTGAGGCTCTGTTGCCCTAGTCACCAGATTTGGTAAGGGAGAACTGCTGCCACCTTGTGGCTGTTTCACACAATAGCAGCTTTAATCCGAGCGCTGATGGTCAGTTGATATTCAAAATCATTGCAGGCCTGTAAATGACACCTGCCCTGAAAACAAATCCTGGGGTCACATATCGACCAAAAAATTCAAAGGACGTCCATATTTCAAAACGACCGTTTCAAAAGGCATATTTTACGCACATTATTGTTCTGCTTCTTTTTCTTTCTTTCCTTTTTTTGTTAAAAATACGGGAATGGAAAAAGGCATCCCTCAGAATGGGCGAAAATCGTTGCAAACGAATCAATGGACAAAGGTTTAATCTCCAATATATATAAAGAGCTCATGCAGCTTAATATTAACAAAACAAACAACCCAATACAAAAAATGGGCAGAAGATCTAAAGAGATGTTTCTTCCAAGAAGACACAGAGATGGCCAAGACGCACATGAAAAGCTGCTCAACAGCACTAATTATTAGAGAAATGCAAATCAAAACTACAATGAGGTATCACCTCACACCTGTTAGAATCGGCATCATCAGAAAATCTACAAACAACAAATTCTGGGGAGGGTGTGGACAAAAGGAGCCCTCTTCCACTATTGGTGGGAATGTAAATTGATACAGTCACTGGAGAACGGTATGGAGTTTCCTTAAAAAAACTAGAAATAGAATTACCATCTGATCCAGCAATCCCACTTCTGGGCATATACCCAGAGAAAACCATAAATCAAAAAGGCACATTCACCACAATGTTCATGGCAGCACGATTTACAATAGCCAGGTAATGGAAGCAACGTAAATGCCCACAGACAGATGAATGGATAAAGATGTGGTACATATATAAAATGGAATATTACTCAGCCATAAGAAGGAATGAAACTGGGTTATTTGTAGAGACATCGATGGATCTAGAGACTGTCATACAGAATGAAGTAAGTCAGAAAGAGGAAAACAAATATTGTATATTAATGCATATATGTGGAACTTAAAAAATGGTACAGATGAACTGGTTTGCAGGGAAGAAACAGAGACACAGAGGTAGAGAACAAACATATGGACACCAGGTGTGGGAAGCCATGGGGTGCTGGTGGTGGGATGAGTTGGGAGATTGGGATTGACCTGTATACATGTATATGCATAAAATACATAACTAATAATAACCTGCTGTATAAAAAAATAAATCAAATTACATTTCAAATTTTAAAAAAATAAAATTTAAAATAAAACAGAAAAATGTTCTTCCCTTCACACAGATGTATTTATAGGAATGAATTATTTCCATGCTTATATCTATAAATACATAAAGGAGGAATACAATCTAACTTGAACCATAAAAGAAAAAAAAAAAAAACCTGAACCCACCAGTTATACAGAGGAAAACCCTATCAGGGCACTTGCTCCAGCAGTAAACAATTCTGAAATTGGTCAGAGGTGGGGAATCATCTCCCATACAACCAGCAACCCACCCCCCACGCAAGGAGCATCCTCATTGCAAAGCTGGGGGACCGTGCCGAGGCATCTGTGAGTAAACGTGAGCTGAGCCCCAGGCCAGCTGCTGCTGAACTGTTCCCACCCTTCCCAGGTAAAACACCTGAATATGTACAAGGGCTTGAAAGCCTAGAGGAAGGGCCACGGAGCCACACCAGCGACAGCACGCAGGCCAACTTGGTGCCTGCAGGCCAGCCAGGGTGGTCCTGGCCCCGGGCGCTCTTCCGGAAGCTTTCCATTGCCCTGCCTGAGATACCCCTCCTGTCCCGGCCCCCACTGCTTTTTTCCTTCCTCACCTCTGTCCGGAGAGAAATTCCAGCGGAAGGTATGGGTGACACATCCTCTTCTTTACAGGTGGCAGCCTGGCAACCCCTGCAGAAAGGCCAGCAGAGCCCCACTCACACCGGGCCACCAACAAAGCTGTGGCCCCTCACTCCCTCCCACCAGCAGAGCCCCGAGACTGCTGACGGGGCAGAGAATATGGAGTCAGGCACAGCTTCAGGGGCTATTGCTGCCTGGAGCGCTGTTTATATTGACCTCAAACAGGCACACCTGGGGAGGGCCGGCCGGCAGGGTAAGGCTGCCCAGGTCAGCTAATCCACAACCCTCAGGGAATCACATTGTTGAAAACGGACCTCGCTAAGGCAGAATAGAAGCCAAGGAAGAAAAGGACACAATGCCATTTGCAGCACCGTACATGAGTCTAGAGGTAATCACGTGACTTGTAGTAAGTCAGAAAGTGAAAGACACATATCGTATCATATCACTTATAGGTGTTACCTAAGAATGGATACCAGGGCAGATATTTCCACGGAGAAGGGCCATCACAGATTCATCAAACAAACTTATGGTTCACCAATGGAAAGGTGTGAGGATTGGTTTCATTACGATATTGGGGTTAACAGACATATACAAACACAGGTGACACATACAATCACCAAAGACCTACGGAATACCAAGAGAAGACTACTCAACATTCTGTCATAACGTACATGGGAAAAGGATCCCAGGAAGAACAGACATCTGTATATGTGTAAAAGAACCCCATCTTCCACACCTACAACAAGCCAAACATTGTAATCAAACTTGCTGTAATAAAAAATAAAAAATTAAATTAAAAACACGAACAAGAAGTAGTGAGACAAACTTGAGGGGATTTCTCCTGGCACATTCCATTCTAAATTCCAATCTAGAACACGACTTCCATTGAGGCTCTGTTGCCCTAGTCACCAGATTTGGTAAGGGAGAACTGCTGCCACCTTGTGGCCGTTTCGCACAACAGCAGCTTTAATCCCAGCGCTGATGGTCAGTTGATATTCAAAATCATTGCAGGCCTGTAAATGACACCTGCCCTGAAAACAAATCCTGGGGTTACATATCGACCAAAAAATTCAAAGGACGTCCATATTTCAAAACGACCGTTTCAAAAGGCATATTTTACGCACATTAGTGTTCTGCTTCTTTTTCTTTCTTTCCTTTTTTTGTTAAAAATACGGGAATGGAAAAAGGCATCCCTCAGAATGGGCGAAAATCGTTGCAAACGAATCAATGGACAAAGGTTTAATCTCCAATATATATAAAGAGCTCATGCAGCTTAATATTAACAAAACAAACAACCCAATACAAAAAATGGACAGAAGATCTAAAGAGATGTTTCTTCCAAGAAGACACAGAGATGGCCAAGACGCACATGAAAAGCTGCTCAACAGCACTAATTATTAGAGAAATGCAAATCAAAACTACAATGAGGTATCACCTCACACCTGTTAGAATCGGCATCATCAGAAAATCTACAAACAACAAATTCTGGGGAGGGTGTGGACAAAAGGAGCCCTCTTCCACTATTGGTGGGAATGTAAATTGATACAGTCACTATGGAGAACGGTATGGAGTTTCCTTAAAAAAACTAGAAATAGAATTACCATCTGATCCAGCAATCCCACTTCTGGGCATATACCCAGAGAAAACCATAAATCAAAAAGGCACATTCACCACAATGTTCATGGCAGCACGATTTACAATAGCCAGGTAATGGAAGCAACGTAAATGCCCACAGACAGATGAATGGATAAAGATGTGGTACATATATAAAATGGAATATTACTCAGCCATAAAAAGGAATGAAACTGGGTCATTTGTAGAGACATCGATGGATCTAGAGACTGTCATACAGAATGAAGTAAGTCAGAAAGAGGAAAACAAATATTGTATATTAATGCATATATGTGGAACCTAAAAAATGGTACAGATGAACTGGTTTGCAGGGAAGAAACAGAGACACAGAGGTAGAGAACAAACATATGGACACCAAGTGTGGGAAGCCATGGGGTGGTGGTGGTGGGATGAGTTGGGAGATTGGGATTGACCTGTATACATGTATATGCATAAAATACATAACTAATAATAACCTGTTGTATAAAAAAATAAATCAAATTAAATTTCAAATTTTTAAAAAATAAAATTTAAAAATAAAACAGAAAAATGTTCTTGCCTTCACACAGATGTATTTATAGGAATGAATTATTTCCATGCTTATATCTATAAATACATAAAGGAGGAATACAATCTAACTTGAACCATAAAAGAAAAAAAAAAAAACCTGAACCCACCAGTTATACAGAGGAAAACCGTATCAGGGCACTTGCTCCAGCGGTAAACAATTCTGAAATTGGTCAGAGGTGGGGAATCATCTCCCATACAACCTGCAACCCACCCCCCACGCAAGGAGCATCCTCATTGCAAAGCTGGGGGACCGTGCCGAGGCATCTGTGAGTAAACGTGAGCTGAGCCCCAGGCCAGCTGCTGCTGAACTGTTCCCACCCTTCCCAGGTAAAACACCTGAATATGTACAAGGGCTTGAAAGCCTAGAGGAAGGGCCACGGAGCCACACCAGCGACAGCACGCAGGCCAACTTGGTGCCTGCAGGCCAGCCAGGGTGGTCCTGGCCCCGGGCGCTCTTCCCGAAGCTTTCCATTGCCCTGCCTGAGATACCCCTCCTGTCCCGGCCCCCACTGCTTTTTTCCTTCCTCACCTCTGTCCGGAGAGAAATTCCAGCGGAAGGTATGGGTGACACATCCTCTTCTTTACAGGTGGCAGCCTGGCAACCCCTGCAGAAAGGCCAGCAGAGCCCCACTCACACCGGGCCACCAACAAAGCTGTGGCCCCTCACTCCCTCCCACCAGCAGAGCCCCGAGACTGCTGACGGGGCAGAGAATATGGAGTCAGGCACAGCTTCAGGGGCTATTGCTGCCTGGAGCGCTGTTTATATTGACCTCAAACAGGCACACCTGGGGAGGGCCGGCCGGCAGGGTAAGGCTGCCCAGGTCAGCTAATCCACAACCCTCAGGGAATCACATTGTTGAAAACGGACCTCGCTAAGGCAGAATAGAAGCCAAGGAAGAAAAGGACACAATGCCATTTGCAGCACCGTAGATGAGTCTAGAGGTAATCACGTGACTTGTAGTAAGTCAGAAAGTGAAAGACACATATCGTATCCTATCACTTATAGGTGTTACCTAAGAATGGATACCAGGGCAGATATTTCCACGGAGAAGGGCCATCACAGATTCATCAAACAAACTTATGGTTCACCAATGGAAAGGTGTGAGGATTGGTTTCATTACGATATTGGGGTTAACACACATATACAAACACAGGTGACACATATAATCACCAAAGACCTACGGAATACCAAGAGAAGACTACTCAACCTTCTGTCATAACGTACATGGGAAAAGGATCCCAGGAAGAACAGACATCTGTATATGTGTAAAAGAACCACATCTTCCACACCTACAACAAGCCAAACATTGTAATCAAACTTGCTGTAATAAAAAATAAAAAATTAAATTAAAAACACGAACAAGAAGTAGTGAGACAAACGTGAGGGGCTTTCTCCTGGCACATTCCATTCTAAATTCCAATCTAGAACACGACTTCCATTGAGGCTCTGTTGCCCTAGTCACCAGATTTGGTAAGGGAGAACTGCTGCCACCTTGTGGCCGTTTCGCACAACAGCAGCTTTAATCCCAGCGCTGATGGTCAGTTGATATTCAAAATCATTGCAGGCCTGTAAATGACACCTGCCCTGAAAACAAATCCTGGGGTCACATATCGACCAAAAAATTCAAAGGACGTCCATATTTCAAAACGACCGTTTCAAAAGGCATATTTTACGCACATTAGTGTTCTGCTTCTTTTTCTTTCTTTCCTTTTTTTGTTAAAAATACGGGAATGGAAAAAGGCATCCCTCAGAATGGGCGAAAATCGTTGCAAACGAATCAATGGACAAAGGTTTAATCTCCAATATATATAAAGAGCTCATGCAGCTTAATATTAACAAAACAAACAACCCAATACAAAAAATGGGCAGAAGATCTAAAGAGATGTTTCTTCCAAGAAGACACAGAGATGGCCAAGACGCACATGAAAAGCTGCTCAACAGCACTAATTATTAGAGAAATGCAAATCAAAACTACAATGAGGTATCACCTCACACCTGTTAGAATCGGCATCATCAGAAAATCTACAAACAACAAATTCTGGGGAGGGTGTGGACAAAAGGAGCCCTCTTCCACTATTGGTGGGAATGTAAATTGATACAGTCACTATGGAGAACGGTATGGAGTTTCCTTAAAAAAACTAGAAATAGAATTACCATCTGATCCAGCAATCCCACTTCTGGGCATATACCCAGAGAAAACCATAAATCAAAAAGGCACATTCACCACAATGTTCATGGCAGCACTATTTACAATAGCCAGGTAATGGAAGCAAAGTAAATGCCCACAGACAGATGAATGGATAAAGATGTGGTACATATATAAAATGGAATATTACTCAGCCATAAGAAGGAATGAAACTGGGTTATTTGTAGAGACATCGATGGATCTAGAGACTGTCATACAGAATGAAGTAAGTCAGAAAGAGGAAAACAAATATTGTATATTAATGCATATATGTGGAACCTAAAAAATGGTACAGATGAACTGGTTTGCAGGGAAGAAACAGAGACACAGAGGTAGAGAACAAACATATGGACACCAGGTGTGGGAAGCCATGGGGTGCTGGTGGTGGGATGAGTTGGGAGATTGGGATTGACCTTTATACATGTATATGCATAAAATACATAACTAATAATAACCTGCTGTATAAAAAAATAAATCAAATTACATTTCAAATTTCTAAAAAATAAAATTTAAAATAAAACAGAAAAATGTTCTTCCCTTCACACAGATGTATTTATAGGAATGAATTATTTCCATGCTTATATCTATAAATACATAAAGGAGGAATACAATCTAACTTGAACCATAAAAGAAAAAAAAAAAACCTGAACCCACCAGTTATACAGAGGAAAACCCTATCAGGGCACTTGCTCCAGCGGTAAACAATTCTGAAATTGGTCAGAGGTGGGGAATCATCTCCCATACAACCAGCAACCCACCCCCCACGCAAGGAGCATCCTCATTGCAAAGCTGGGGGACCGTGCCGAGGCATCTGTGAGTAAACGTGAGCTGAGCCCCAGGCCAGCTGCTGCTGAACTGTTCCCACCCTTCCCAGGTAAAACACCTGAATATGTACAAGGGCTTGAAAGCCTAGAGGAAGGGCCAAGGAGCCACACCAGCGACAGCACGCAGGCCAACTTGGTGCCTGCAGGCCAGCCAGGGTGGTCCTGGCCCCGGGCGCTCTTCCGGAAGCTTTCCATTGCCCTGCCTGAGATACCCCTCCTGTCCCGGCCCCCACTGCATTTTTCCTTCCTCACCTCTGTCCGGAGAGAAATTCCAGCGGCAGGTATGGGTGACACATCCTCTTCTTTACAGGTGGCAGCCTGGCAACCCCTGCAGAAAGGCCAGCAGAGCCCCACTCACACCGGGCCACCAACAAAGCTGTGGCCCCTCACTCCCTCCCACCAGCAGAGCCCCGAGACTGCTGACGGGGCAGAGAATATGGAGTCAGGCACAGCTTCAGGGGCTATTGCTGCCTGGAGCGCTGTTTATATTGACCTCAAACAGGCACACCTGGCGAGGGCCGGCCGGCAGGGTAAGGCTGCCCAGGTCAGCTAATCCACAACCCTCAGGGAATCACATTGTTGAAAACGGACCTCGCTAAGGCAGAATAGAAGCCAAGGAAGAAAAGGACACAATGCCATTTGCAGCACCGTAGATGAGTCTAGAGGTAATCACGTGACTTGGAGTAAGTCAGAAAGTGAAAGACACATATCGTATCCTATCACTTATAGGTGTTACCTAAGAATGGATACCAGGGCAGATATTTCCACGGAGAAGGGCCATCACAGATTCATCAAACAAACTTATGGTTCACCAATGGAAAGGTGTGAGGATTGGTTTCATTACGATATTGGGGTTAACAGACATATACAAACACAGGTGACACATACAATCACGAAAGACCTACGGAATACCAAGAGAAGACTACTCAACCTTCTGTCATAACGTACATGGGAAAAGGATCCCAGGAAGAACAGACATCTGTATATGTGTAAAAGAACCCCATCTTCCACACCTACAACAAGCCAAACATTGTAATCAAACTTGCTGTAATAAAAAATAAAAAATTAAATTAAAAACACGAACAAGAAGTAGTGAGACAAACTTGAGGGGCTTTCTCCTGGCACATTCCATTCTAAATTCCAATCTAGAACACGACTTCCATTGAGGCTCTGTTGCCCTAGTCACCAGATTTGGTAAGGGAGAACTGCTGCCACCTTGTGGCCGTTTCGCACAACAGCAGCTTTAATCCCAGCGCTGATGGTCAGTTGATATTCAAAATCATTGCAGGCCTGTAAATGACACCTGCCCTGAAAACAAATCCTGGGGTCACATATCGACCAAAAAATTCAAAGGACGTCCATATTTCAAAACGACCGTTTCAAAAGGCATATTTTACGCACATTAGTGTTCTGCTTCTTTTTCTTTCTTTCCTTTTTTTGTTAAAAATACGGGAATGGAAAAAGGCATCCCTCAGAATGGGCGAAAATCGTTGCAAACGAATCAATGGACAAAGGTTTAATCTCCAATATATATAAAGAGCTCATGCAGCTTAATATTAACAAAACAAACAACCCAATACAAAAAATGGGCAGAAGATCTAAAGAGATGTTTCTTCCAAGAAGACACAGAGATGGCCAAGACGCACATGAAAAGCTGCTCAACAGCACTAATTATTAGAGAAATGCAAATCAAAACTACAATGAGGTATCACCTCACACCTGTTAGAATCGGCATCATCAGAAAATCTACAAACAACAAATTCTGGGGAGGGTGTGGACAAAAGGAGCCCTCTTCCACTATTGGTGGGAATGTAAATTGATACAGTCACTATGGAGAACGGTATGGAGTTTCCTTAAAAAAACTAGAAATAGAATTACCATCTGATCCAGCAATCCCACTTCTGGGCATATACCCAGAGAAAACCATAAATCAAAAAGGCACATTCACCACAATGTTCATGGCAGCACGATTTACAATAGCCAGGTAATGGAAGCAACGTAAATGCCCACAGACAGATGAATAGATAAAGATGTGGTACATATATAAAATGGAATATTACTCAGCCATAAAAAGGAATGAAACTGGGTCATTTGTAGAGACATCGATGGATCTAGAGACTGTCATACAGAATGAAGTAAGTCAGAAAGAGGAAAACAAATATTGTATATTAATGCATATATGTGGAACCTAAAAAATGGTACAGATGAACTGGTTTGCAGGGAAGAAACAGAGACACAGAGGTAGAGAACAAACATATGGACACCAAGTGTGGGAAGCCATGGGGTGGTGGTGGTGGGATGAGTTGGGAGATTGGGATTGACCTGTATACATGTATATGCATAAAATACATAACTAATAATAACCTGTTGTATAAAAAATAAATCAAATTAAATTTCAAATTTTTAAAAAATAAAATTTAAAAATAAAACAGAAAAATGTTCTTCCCTTCACACAGATGTATTTATAGGAATGAATTATTTCCATGCTTATATCTATAAATACATAAAGGAGGAATACAATCTAACTTGAACCATAAAAGAAAAAAAAAACCTGAACCCACCAGTTATACAGAGGAAAACCGTATCAGGGCACTTGCTCCAGCGGTAAACAATTCTGAAATTGGTCAGAGGTGGGGAATCATCTCCCATACAACCAGCAACCCACCCCCCACGCAAGGAGCATCCTCATTGCAAAGCTGGGGGACCGTGCCGAGGCATCTGTGAGTAAACGTGAGCTGAGCCCCAGGCCAGCTGCTGCTGAACTGTTCCCACCCTTCCCAGGTAAAACACCTGAATATGTACAAGGGCTTGAAAGCCTAGAGGAAGGGCCACGGAGCCACACCAGCGACAGCACGCAGGCCAACTTGGTGCCTGCAGGCCAGCCAGGGTGGTCCTGGCCCCGGGCGCTCTTCCGGAAGCTTTCCATTGCCCTGCCTGAGATACCCCTCCTGTCCCGGCCCCCACTGCTTTTTTCCTTCCTCACCTCTGTCCGGAGAGAAATTCCAGCGGAAGGTATGGGTGACACATCCTCTTCTTTACAGGTGGCAGCCTGGCAACCCCTGCAGAAAGGCCAGAAGAGCCCCACTCACACCGGGCCACCAACAAAGCTGTGGCCCCTCACTCCCTCCCACCAGCAGAGCCCCGAGACTGCTGACGGGGCAGAGAATATGGAGTCAGGCACAGCTTCAGGGGCTATTGCTGCCTGGAGCGCTGTTTATATTGACCTCAAACAGGCACACCTGGCGAGGGCCGGCCGGCAGGGTAAGGCTGCCCAGGTCAGCTAATCCACAACCCTCAGGGAATCACATTGTTGAAAACGGACCTCGCTAAGGCAGAATAGAAGCCAAGGAAGAAAAGGACACAATGCCATTTGCAGCACCGTAGATGAGTCTAGAGGTAATCACGTGACTTGTAGTAAGTCAGAAAGTGAAAGACACATATCGTATCCTATCACTTATAGGTGTTACCTAAGAATGGATACCAGGGCAGATATTTCCACGGAGAAGGGCCATCACAGATTCATCAAACAAACTTATGGTTCACCAATGGAAAGGTGTGAGGATTGGTTTCATTACGATATTGGGGTTAACAGACATATACAAACACAGGTGACACATACAATCACCAAAGACCTACGGAATACCAAGAGAAGACTACTCAACATTCTGTCATAACGTACATGGGAAAAGGATCCCAGGAAGAACAGACATCTGTATATGTGTAAAAGAACCCCATCTTCCACACCTACAACAAGCCAAACATTGTAATCAAACTTGCTGTAATAAAAAATAAAAAATTAAATTAAAAACACGAACAAGAAGTAGTGAGACAAACTTGAGGGGCTTTCTCCTGGCACATTCCATTCTAAATTCCAATCTAGAACACGACTTCCATTGAGGCTCTGTTGCCCTAGTCACCAGATTTGGTAAGGGAGAACTGCTGCCACCTTGTGGCCGTTTCGCACAACAGCAGCTTTAATCCCAGCGCTGATGGTCAGTTGATATTCAAAATCATTGCAGGCCTGTAAATGACACCTGCCCTGAAAACAAATCCTGGGGTCACATATCGACCAAAAAATTCAAAGGACGTCCATATTTCAAAACGACCGTTTCAAAAGGCATATTTTACGCACATTAGTGTTCTGCTTCTTTTTCTTTCTTTCCTTTTTTTGTTAAAAATACGGGAATGGAAAAAGGCATCCCTCAGAATGGGCGAAAATCGTTGCAAACGAATCAATGGACAAAGGTTTAATCTCCAATATATATAAACAGCTCATGCAGCTTAATATTAACAAAACAAACAACCCAATACAAAAAATGGGCAGAAGATCTAAAGAGATGTTTCTTCCAAGAAGACACAGAGATGGCCAAGACGCACATGAAAAGCTGCTCAACAGCACTAATTATTAGAGAAATGCAAATCAAAACTACAATGAGGTATCACCTCACACCTGTTAGAATCGGCATCATCAGAAAATCTACAAACAACAAATTCTGGGGAGGGTGTGGACAAAAGGAGCCCTCTTCCACTATTGGTGGGAATGTAAATTGATACAGTCACTATGGAGAACGGTATGGAGTTTCCTTAAAAAAACTAGAAATAGAATTACCATCTGATCCAGCAATCCCACTTCTGGGCATATACCCAGAGAAAACCATAAATCAAAAAGGCACATTCACCACAATGTTCATGGCAGCACGATTTACAATAGCCAGGTAATGGAAGCAACGTAAATGCCCACAGACAGATGAATGGATAAAGATGTGGTACATATATAAAATGGAATATTACTCAGCCATAAAAAGGAATGAAACTGGGTCATTTGTAGAGACATCGATGGATCTAGAGACTGTCATACAGAATGAAGTAAGTCAGAAAGAGGAAAACAAATATTGTATATTAATGCATATATGTGGAACCTAAAAAATGGTACAGATGAACTGGTTTGCAGGGAAGAAACAGAGACACAGAGGTAGAGAACAAACATATGGACACCAAGTGTGGGAAGCCATGGGGTGGTGGTGGTGGGATGAGTTGGGAGATTGGGATTGACCTGTATACATGTATATGCATAAAATACATAACTAATAATAACCTGTTGTATAAAAAAATAAATCAAATTAAATTTCAAATTTTTAAAAAATAAAATTTAAAAATAAAACAGAAAAATGTTCTTCCCTTCACACAGATGTATTTATAGGAATGAATTATTTCCATGCTTATATCTATAAATACATAAAGGAGGAATACAATCTAACTTGAACCATAAAAGAAAAAAAAAAACCTGAACCCACCAGTTATACAGAGGAAAACCATATCAGGGCACTTGCTCCAGCGGTAAACAATTCTGAAATTGGTCAGAGTTGGGGAATCATCTCCCATACAACCAGCAACCCACCCCCCACGCAAGGAGCATCCTCATTGCAAAGCTGGGGGACCGTGCCGAGGCATCTGTGAGTAAACGTGAGCTGAGCCCCAGGCCAGCTGCTGCTGAACTGTTCCCACCCTTCCCAGGTAAAACACCTGAATATGTACAAGGGCTTGAAAGCCTAGAGGAAGGGCCATGGAGCCACACCAGCGACAGCACGCAGGCCAACTTGGTGCCTGCAGGCCAGCCAGGGTGGTCCTGGCCCCGGGCGCTCTTCCGGAAGCTTTCCATTGCCCTGCCTGAGATACCCCTCCTGTCCCGGCCCCCACTGCTTTTTTCCTTCCTCACCTCTGTCCGGAGAGAAATTCCAGCGGAAGGTATGGGTGACACATCCTCTTCTTTACAGGTGGCAGCCTGGCAACCCCTGCAGAAAGGCCAGCAGAGCCCCACTCACACCGGGCCACCAACAAAGCTGTGGCCCCTCACTCCCTCCCACCAGCAGAGCCCCGAGACTGCTGACGGGGCAGAGAATATGGAGTCAGGCACAGCTTCAGGGGCTATTGCTGCCTGGAGCGCTGTTTATATTGACCTCAAACAGGCACACCTGGGGAGGGCCGGCCGGCAGGGTAAGGCTGCCCAGGTCAGCTAATCCACAACCCTCAGGGAATCACATTGTTGAAAACGGACCTCGCTAAGGCAGAATAGAAGCCAAGGAAGAAAAGGACACAATGCCATTTGCAGCACCGTAGATGAGTCTAGAGGTAATCACGTGACTTGTAGTAAGTCAGAAAGTGAAAGACACATATCGTATCCTATCACTTATAGGTGTTACCTAAGAATGGATACCAGGGCAGATATTTCCACGGAGAAGGGCCATCACAGATTCATCAAACAAACTTATGGTTCACCAATGGAAAGGTGTGAGGATTGGTTTCATTACGATATTGGGGTTAACAGACATATGCAAACACAGGTGACACATATAATCACCAAAGACCTACGGAATACCAAGAGAAGACTACTCAACATTCTGTCATAACGTACATGGGAAAAGGATCCCAGGAAGAACAGACATCTGTATATGTGTAAAAGAACCCCATCTTCCACACCTACAACAAGCCAAACATTGTAATCAAACTTGCTGTAATAAAAAATAAAAAATTAAATTAAAAACACGAACAAGAAGTAGTGAGACAAACTTGAGGGGCTTTCTCCTGGCACATTCCATTCTAAATTCCAATCTAGAACACGACTTCCATTGAGGCTCTGTTGCCCTAGTCACCAGATTTGGTAAGGGAGAACTGCTGCCACCTTGTGGCCGTTTCGCACAACAGCAGCTTTAATCCCAGCGCTGATGGTCAGTTGATATTCAAAATCATTGCAGGCCTGTAAATGACACCTGCCCTGAAAACAAATCCTGGGGTCACATATCGACCAAAAAATTCAAAGGACGTCCATATTTCAAAACGACCGTTTCAAAAGGCATATTTTACGCACATTAGTGTTCTGCTTCTTTTTCTTTCTTTCCTTTTTTTGTTAAAAATACGGGAATGGAAAAAGGCATCCCTCAGAATGGGCGAAAATCGTTGCAAACGAATCAATGGACAAAGGTCTAATCTCCAATATATATAAAGAGCTCATGCAGCTTAATATTAACAAAACAAACAACCCAATACAAAAAATGGGCAGAAGATCTAAAGAGATGTTTCTTCCAAGAAGACACAGAGATGGCCAAGACGCACATGAAAAGCTGCTCAACAGCACTAATTATTAGAGAAATGCAAATCAAAACTACAATGAGGTATCACCTCACACCTGTTAGAATCGGCATCATCAGAAAATCTACAAACAACAAATTCTGGGGAGGGTGTGGACAAAAGGAGCCCTCTTCCACTATTGGTGGGAATGTAAATTGATACAGTCACTATGGAGAACGGTATGGAGTTTCCTTAAAAAAACTAGAAATAGAATTACCATCTGATCCAGCAATCCCACTTCTGGGCATATACCCAGAGAAAAGCATAAATCAAAAAGGCACATTCACCACAATGTTCATGGCAGCACTATTTACAATAGCCAGGTAATGGAAGCAAAGTAAATGCCCACAGACAGATGAATGGATAAAGATGTGGTACATATATAAAATGGAATATTACTCAGCCATAAGAAGGAATGAAACTGGGTTATTTGTAGAGACATCGATGGATCTAGAGACTGTCATACAGAATGAAGTAAGTCAGAAAGAGGAAAACAAATATTGTATATTAATGCATATATGTGGAACCTAAAAAATGGTACAGATGAACTGGTTTGCAGGGAAGAAACAGAGACACAGAGGTAGAGAACAAACATATGGACACCAGGTGTGGGAAGCCATGGGGTGCTGGTGGTGGGATGAGTTGGGAGATTGGGATTGACCTGTATACATGTATATGCATAAAATACATAACTAATAATAACCTGCTGTATAAAAAAATAAATCAAATTACATTTCAAATTTTTAAAAAATCAAATTTAAAATAAAACAGAAAAATGTTCTTCCCTTCACACAGATGTATTTATAGGAATGAATTATTTCCATGCTTATATCTATAAATACATAAAGGAGGAATACAATCTAACTTGAACCATAAAAGAAAAAAAAAAAAACCTGAACCCACCAGTTATACAGAGGAAAACCCTATCAGGGCACTTGCTCCAGCGGTAAACAATTCTGAAATTGGTCAGAGGTGGGGAATCATCTCCCATACAACCAGCAACCCACCCCCCACGCAAGGAGCATCCTCATTGCAAAGCTGGGGGACCGTGCCGAGGCATCTGTGAGTAAACGTGAGCTGAGCCCCAGGCCAGCTGCTGCTGAACTGTTCCCACCCTTCCCAGGTAAAACACCTGAATATGTACAAGGGCTTGAAAGCCTAGAGGAAGGGCCACGGAGCCACACCAGCGACAGCACGCAGGCCAACTTGGTGCCTGCAGGCCAGCCAGGGTGGTCCTGGCCCCGGGCGCTCTTCCCGAAGCTTTCCATTGCCCTGCCTGAGATACCCCTCCTGTCCCGGCCCCCACTGTTTTTTCCTTCCTCACCTCTGTCCGGAGAGAAATTCCAGCGGAAGGTATGGGTGACACATCCTCTTCTTTACAGGTGGCAGCCTGGCAACCCCTGCAGAAAGGCCAGCAGAGCCCCACTCACACCGGGCCACCAACAAAGCTGTGGCCCCTCACTCCCTCCCACCAGCAGAGCCCCGAGACTGCTGACGGGGCAGAGAATATGGAGTCAGGCACAGCTTCAGGGGCTATTGCTGCCTGGAGCGCTGTTTATATTGACCTCAAACAGGCACACCTGGGGAGGGCCGGCCGGCAGGGTAAGGCTGCCCAGGTCAGCTAATCCACAACCCTCAGGGAATCACATTGTTGAAAACGGACCTCGCTAAGGCAGAATAGAAGCCAAGGAACAAAAGGACACAATGCCATTTGCAGCACCGTAGATGAGTCTAGAGGTAATCACGTGACTTGTAGTAAGTCAGAAAGTGAAAGACACATATCGTATCCTATCACTTATAGGTGTTACCTAAGAATGGATACCAGGGCAGATATTTCCACGGAGAAGGGCCATCACAGATTCATCAAACAAACTTATGGTTCACCAATGGAAAGGTGTGAGGATTGGTTTCATTACGATATTGGGGTTAACAGACATATACAAACACAGGTGACACATACAATCACCAAAGACCTACGGAATACCAAGAGAAGACTACTCAACATTCTGTCATAACGTACATGGGAAAAGGATCCCAGGAAGAACAGACATCTGTATATGTGTAAAAGAACCCCATCTTCCACACCTACAACAAGCCAAACATTGTAATCAAACTTGCTGTAATAAAAAATAAAAAATTAAATTAAAAACACGAACAAGAAGTAGTGAGACAAACTTGAGGGGCTTTCTCCTGGCACATTCCATTCTAAATTCCAATCTAGAACACGACTTCCATTGAGGCTCTGTTGCCCTAGTCACCAGATTTGGTAAGGGAGAACTGCTGCCACCTTGTGGCCGTTTCGCACAACAGCAGCTTTAATCCCAGCGCTGATGGTCAGTTGATATTCAAAATCATTGCAGGCCTGTAAATGACACCTGCCCTGAAAACAAATCCTGGGGTCACATATCGACCAAAAAATTCAAAGGACGTCCATATTTCAAAACGACCGTTTCAAAAGGCATATTTTACGCACATTAGTGTTCTGCTTCTTTTTCTTTCTTTCCTTTTTTTGTTAAAAATACGGGAATGGAAAAAGGCATCCCTCAGAATGGGCGAAAATCGTTGCAAACGAATCAATGGACAAAGGTTTAATCTCCAATATATATAAAGAGCTCATGCAGCTTAATATTAACAAAACAAACAACCCAATACAAAAAATGGACAGAAGATCTAAAGAGATGTTTCTTCCAAGAAGACACAGAGATGGCCAAGACGCACATGAAAAGCTGCTCAACAGCACTAATTATTAGAGAAATGCAAATCAAAACTACAATGAGGTATCACCTCACACCTGTTAGAATCGGCATCATCAGAAAATCTACAAACAACAAATTCTGGGGAGGGTGTGGACAAAAGGAGCCCTCTTCCACTATTGGTGGGAATGTAAATTGATACAGTCACTATGGAGAACGGTATGGAGTTTCCTTAAAAAAACTAGAAATAGAATTACCATCTGATCCAGCAATCCCACTTCTGGGCATATACCCAGAGAAAACCATAAATCAAAAAGGCACATTCACCACAATGTTCATGGCAGCACGATTTACAATAGCCAGGTAATGGAAGCAACGTAAATGCCCACAGACAGATGAATGGATAAAGATGTGGTACATATATAAAATGGAATATTACTCAGCCATAAAAAGGAATGAAACTGGGTCATTTGTAGAGACATCGATGGATCTAGAGACTGTCATACAGAATGAAGTAAGTCAGAAAGAGGAAAACAAATATTGTATATTAATGCATATATGTGGAACCTAAAAAATGGTACAGATGAACTGGTTTGCAGGGAAGAAACAGAGACACAGAGGTAGAGAACAAACATATGGACACCAAGTGTGGGAAGCCATGGGGTGGTGGTGGTGGGATGAGTTGGGAGATTGGGATTGACCTGTATACATGTATATGCATAAAATACATAACTAATAATAACCTGTTGTATAAAAAAATAAATCAAATTAAATTTCAAATTTTTAAAAAATAAAATTTAAAAATAAAACAGAAAAATGTTCTTCCCTTCACACAGATGTATTTATAGGAATGAATTATTTCCATGCTTATATCTATAAATACATAAAGGAGGAATACAATCTAACTTGAACCATAAAAGAAAAAAAAAAAACCTGAACCCACCAGTTATACAGAGGAAAACCGTATCAGGGCACTTGCTCCAGCGGTAAACAATTCTGAAATTGGTCAGAGGTGGGGAATCATCTCCCATACAACCTGCAACCCACCCCCCACGCAAGGAGCATCCTCATTGCAAAGCTGGGGGACCGTGCCGAGGCATCTGTGAGTAAACGTGAGCTGAGCCCCAGGCCAGCTGCTGCTGAACTGTTCCCACCCTTCCCAGGTAAAACACCTGAATATGTACAAGGGCTTGAAAGCCTAGAGGAAGGGCCACGGAGCCACACCAGCGACAGCACGCAGGCCAACTTGGTGCCTGCAGGCCAGCCAGGGTGGTCCTGGCCCCGGGCGCTCTTCCGGAAGCTTTCCATTGCCCTGCCTGAGATACCCCTCCTGTCCCGGCCCCCACTGCTTTTTTCCTTCCTCACCTCTGTCCGGAGAGAAATTCCAGCGGAAGGTATGGGTGACACATCCTCTTCTTTACAGGTGGCAGCCTGGCAACCCCTGCAGAAAGGCCAGCAGAGCCCCACTCACACCGGGCCACCAACAAAGCTGTGGCCCCTCACTCCCTCCCACCAGCAGAGCCCCGAGACTGCTGACGGGGCAGAGAATATGGAGTCAGGCACAGCTTCAGGGGCTATTGCTGCCTGGAGCGCTGTTTATATTGACCTCAAACAGGCACACCTGGGGAGGGCCGGCCGGCAGGGTAAGGCTGCCCAGGTCAGCTAATCCACAACCCTCAGGGAATCACATTGTTGAAAACGGACCTCGCTAAGGCAGAATAGAAGCCAAGGAAGAAAAGGACACAATGCCATTTGCAGCACCGTAGATGAGTCTAGAGGTAATCACGTGACTTGGAGTAAGTCAGAAAGTGAAAGACACATATCGTATCCTATCACTTATAGGTGTTACCTAAGAATGGATACCAGGGCAGATATTTCCACGGAGAAGGGCCATCACAGATTCATCAAACAAACTTATGGTTCACCAATGGAAAGGTGTGAGGATTGGTTTCATTACGATATTGGGGTTAACACACATATACAAACACAGGTGACACATATAATCACCAAAGACCTACGGAATACCAAGAGAAGACTACTCAACATTCTGTCATAACGTACATGGGAAAAGGATCCCAGGAAGAACAGACATCTGTATATGTGTAAAAGAACCACATCTTCCACACCTACAACAAGCCAAACATTGTAATCAAACTTGCTGTAATAAAAAATAAAAAATTAAATTAAAAACACGAACAAGAAGTAGTGAGACAAACTTGAGGGGCTTTCTCCTGGCACATTCCATTCTAAATTCCAATCTAGAACACGACTTCCATTGAGGCTCTGTTGCCCTAGTCACCAGATTTGGTAAGGGAGAACTGCTGCCACCTTGTGGCCGTTTCGCACAACAGCAGCTTTAATCCCAGCGCTGATGGTCAGTTGATATTCAAAATCATTGCAGGCCTGTAAATGACACCTGCCCTGAAAACAAATCCTGGGGTCACATATCGACCAAAAAATTCAAAGGACGTCCATATTTCAAAACGACCGTTTCAAAAGGCATATTTTACGCACATTAGTGTTCTGCTTCTTTTTCTTTCCTTTTTTTGTTAAAAATACGGGAATGGAAAAAGGCATCCCTCAGAATGGGCGAAAATCGTTGCAAACGAATCAATGGACAAAGGTTTAATCTCCAATATATATAAAGAGCTCATGCAGCTTAATATTAACAAAACAAACAACCCAATACAAAAAACGGGCAGAAGATCTAAATAGATATTTCTTCCAAGAAGACACAGAGATGGCCAAGACGCACATGAAAAGCTGCTCAACAGCACTAATTATTAGAGAAATGCAAATCAAAACTACAATGAGGTATCACCTCACACCTGTTAGAATCGGCATCATCAGAAAATCTACAAACAACAAATTCTGGGGAGGGTGTGGACAAAAGGAGCCCTCTTCCACTATTGGTGGGAATGTAAATTGATACAGTCACTATGGAGAACGGTATGGAGTTTCCTTAAAAAAACTAGAAATAGAATTACCATCTGATCCAGCAATCCCACTTCTGGGCATATACCCAGAGAAAAGCATAAATCAAAAAGGCACATTCACCACAATGTTCATGGCAGCACTATTTACAATAGCCAGGTAATGGAAGCAAAGTAAATGCCCACAGACAGATGAATGGATAAAGATGTGGTACATATATAAAATGGAATATTACTCAGCCATAAGAAGGAATGAAACTGGGTTATTTGTAGAGACATCGATGGATCTAGAGACTGTCATACAGAATGAAGTAAGTCAGAAAGAGGAAAACAAATATTGTATATTAATGCATATATGTGGAACCTAAAAAATGGTACAGATGAACTGGTTTGCAGGGAAGAAACAGAGACACAGAGGTAGAGAACAAACATATGGACACCAGGTGTGGGAAGCCATGGGGTGCTGGTGGTGGGATGAGTTGGGAGATTGGCATTGACCTTTATACATGTATATGCATAAAATACATAACTAATAATAACCTGCTGTATAAAAAAATAAATCAAATTACATTTCAAATTTTTAAAAAATAAAATTTAAAATAAAACAGAAAAATGTTCTTCCCTTCACACAGATGTATTTATAGGAATGAATTATTTCCATGCTTATATCTATAAATACATAAAGGAGGAATACAATCTAACTTGAACCATAAAAGAAAAAAAAAAAAACCTGAACCCACCAGTTATACAGAGGAAAACCCTATCAGGGCACTTGCTCCAGCGGTAAACAATTCTGAAATTGGTCAGAGGTGGGGAATCATCTCCCATACAACCAGCAACCCACCCCCCACGCAAGGAGCATCCTCATTGCAAAGCTGGGGGACCGTGCCGAGGCATCTGTGAGTAAACGTGAGCTGAGCCCCAGGCCAGCTGCTGCTGAACTGTTCCCACCCTTCCCAGGTAAAACACCTGAATATGTACAAGGGCTTGAAAGCCTAGAGGAAGGGCCACGGAGCCACACCAGCGACAGCACGCAGGCCAACTTGGTGCCTGCAGGCCAGCCAGGGTGGTCCTGGCCCCGGGCGCTCTTCCGGAAGCTTTCCATTGCCCTGCCTGAGATACCCCTCCTGTCCCGGCCCCCACTGCTTTTTTCCTTCCTCACCTCTGTCCGGAGAGAAATTCCAGCGGAAGGTATGGGTGACACATCCTCTTCTTTACAGGTGGCAGCCTGGCAACCCCTGCAGAAAGGCCAGCAGAGCCCCACTCACACCGGGCCACCAACAAAGCTGTGGCCCCTCACTCCCTCCCACCAGCAGAGCCCCGAGACTGCTGACGGGGCAGATAATATGGAGTCAGGCACAGCTTCAGGGGCTATTGCTGCCTGGAGCGCTGTTTATATTGACCTCAAACAGGCACACCTGGCGAGGGCCGGCCGGCAGGGTAAGGCTGCCCAGGTCAGCTAATCCACAACCCTCAGGGAATCACATTGTTGAAAACGGACCTCGCTAAGGCAGAATAGAAGCCAAGGAAGAAAAGGACACAATGCCATTTGCAGCACCGTAGATGAGTCTAGAGGTAATCACGTGACTTGTAGTAAGTCAGAAAGTGAAAGACACATATCGTATCCTATCATTTATAGGTGTTACCTAAGAATGGATACCAGGGCAGATATTTCCACGGAGAAGGGCCATCACAGATTCATCAAACAAACTTATGGTTCACCAATGGAAAGGTGTGAGGATTGGTTTCATTACGATATTGGGGTTAACAGACATATACAAACACAGGTGACACATACAATCACGAAAGACCTACGGAATACCAAGAGAAGACTACTCAACCTTCTGTCATAACGTACATGGGAAAAGGATCCCAGGAAGAACAGACATCTGTATATGTGTAAAAGAACCCCATCTTCCACACCTACAACAAGCCAAACATTGTAATCAAACTTGCTGTAATAAAAAATAAAAAAAATAAATTAAAAACACGAACAAGAAGTAGTGAGACAAACTTGAGGGGCTTTCTCCTGGCACATTCCATTCTAAATTCCAATCTAGAACACGACTTCCATTGAGGCTCTGTTGCCCTAGTCACCAGATTTGGTAAGGGAGAACTGCTGCCACCTTGTGGCTGTTTCACACAATAGCAGCTTTAATCCCAGCGCTGATGGTCAGTTGATATTCAAAATCATTGCAGGCCTGTAAATGACACCTGCCCTGAAAACAAATCCTGGGGTCACATATCGACCAAAAAATTCAAAGCACGTCCATATTTCAAAACGACCGTTTCAAAAGGCATATTTTACGCACATTAGTGTTCTGCTTCTTTTTCTTTCTTTCCTTTTTTTGTTAAAAATACGGGAATGGAAAAAGGCATCCCTCAGAATGGGCGAAAATCGTTGCAAACGAATCAATGGACAAAGGTTTAATCTCCAATATATATAAAGAGCTCATGCAGCTTAATATTAACAAAACAAACAACCCAATACAAAAAATGGGCAGAAGATCTAAAGAGATGTTTCTTCCAAGAAGACACAGAGATGGCCAAGACGCACATGAAAAGCTGCTCAACAGCACTAATTATTAGAGAAATGCAAATCAAAACTACAATGAGGTATCACCTCACACCTGTTAGAATCGGCATCATCAGAAAATCTACAAACAACCAATTCTGGGGAGGGTGTGGACAAAAGGAGCCCTCTTCCACTATTGGTGGGAATGTAAATTGATACAGTCACTATGGAGAACGGTATGGAGTTTCCTTAAAAAAACTAGAAATAGAATTACCATCTGATCCAGCAATCCCACTTCTGGGCATATACCCAGAGAAAACCATAAATCAAAAAGGCACATTCACCACAATGTTCATGGCAGCACGATTTACAATAGCCAGGTAATGGAAGCAACGTAAATGCCCACAGACAGATGAATGGATAAAGATGTGGTACATATATAAAATGGAATATTACTCAGCCATAAAAAGGAATGAAACTGGGTCATTTGTAGAGACATCGATGGATCTAGAGACTGTCATACAGAATGAAGTAAGTCAGAAAGAGGAAAACAAATATTGTATATTAATGCATATATGTGGAACCTAAAAAATGGTACAGATGAACTGGTTTGCAGGGAAGAAACAGAGACACAGAGGTAGAGAACAAACATATGGACACCAAGTGTGGGAAGCCATGGGGTGGTGGTGGTGGGATGAGTTGGGAGATTGGGATTGACCTGTATACATGTATATGCATAAAATACATAACTAATAATAACCTGTTGTATAAAAAAATAAATCAAATTAAATTTCAAATTTTTAAAAAATAAAATTTAAAAATAAAACAGAAAAATGTTCTTCCCTTCACACAGATGTATTTATAGGAATGAATTATTTCCATGCTTATATCTATAAATACATAAAGGAGGAATACAATCTAACTTGAACCATAAAAGAAAAAAAAAAAAAACCTGAACCCACCAGTTATACAGAGGAAAACCCTATCAGGGCACTTGCTCCAGCGGTAAACAATTCTGAAATTGGTCAGAGGTGGGGAATCATCTCCCATACAACCAGCAACCCACCCCCCACGCAAGGAGCATCCTCATTGCAAAGCTGGGGGACCGTGCCGAGGCATCTGTGAGTAAACGTGAGCTGAGCCCCAGGCCAGCTGCTGCTGAACTGTTCCCACCCTTCCCAGGTAAAACACCTGAATATGTACAAGGGCTTGAAAGCCTAGAGGAAGGGCCACGGAGCCACACCAGCGACAGCACGCAGGCCAACTTGGTGCCTGCAGGCCAGCCAGGGTGGTCCTGGCCCCGGGCGCTCTTCCCGAAGCTTTCCATTGCCCTGCCTGAGATACCCCTCCTGTCCCGGCCCCCACTGCTTTTTTCCTTCCTCACCTCTGTCCGGAGAGAAATTCCAGCGGAAGGTATGGGTGACACATCCTCTTCTTTACAGGTGGCAGCCTGGCAACCCCTGCAGAAAGGCCAGCAGAGCCCCACTCACACCGGGCCACCAACAAAGCTGTGGCCCCTCACTCCCTCCCACCAGCAGAGCCCCGAGACTGCTGACGGGGCAGAGAATATGGAGTCAGGCACAGCTTCAGGGGCTATTGCTGCCTGGAGCGCTGTTTATATTGACCTCAAACAGGCACACCTGGGGAGGGCCGACCGGCAGGGTAAGGCTGCCCAGGTCAGCTAATCCACAACCCTCAGGGAATCACATTGTTGAAAATGGACCTCGCTAAGGCAGAATAGAAGCCAAGGAAGAAAAGGACACAATGCCATTTGCAGCACCGTAGATGAGTCTAGAGGTAATCACGTGACTTGTAGTAAGTCAGAAAGTGAAAGACACATATCGTATCCTATCACTTATAGGTGTTACCTAAGAATGGATACCAGGGCAGATATTTCCACGGAGAAGGGCCATCACAGATTCATCAAACAAACTTATGGTTCACCAATGGAAAGGTGTGAGGATTGGTTTCATTACGATATTGGGGTTAACAGACATATACAAACACAGGTGACACATATAATCACCAAAGACCTACGGAATACCAAGAGAAGACTACTCAACATTCTGTCATAACGTACATGGGAAAAGGATCCCAGGAAGAACAGACATCTGTATATGTGTAAAAGAACCCCATCTTCCACACCTACAACAAGCCAAACATTGTAATCAAACTTGCTGTAATAAAAAATAAAAAAATAAATTAAAAACACGAACAAGAAGTAGTGAGACAAACTTGAGGGGCTTTCTCCTGGCACATTCCATTCTAAATTCCAATCTAGAACACGACTTCCATTGAGGCTCTGTTGCCCTAGTCACCAGATTTGGTAAGGGAGAACTGCTGCCACCTTGTGGCTGTTTCACACAATAGCAGCTTTAATCCGAGCGCTGATGGTCAGTTGATATTCAAAATCATTGCAGGCCTGTAAATGACACCTGCCCTGAAAACAAATCCTGGGGTCACATATCGACCAAAAAATTCAAAGGACGTCCATATTTCAAAACGACCGTTTCAAAAGGCATATTTTACGCACATTATTGTTCTGCTTCTTTTTCTTTCTTTCCTTTTTTTGTTAAAAATACGGGAATGGAAAAAGGCATCCCTCAGAATGGGCGAAAATCGTTGCAAACGAATCAATGGACAAAGGTTTAATCTCCAATATATATAAAGAGCTCATGCAGCTTAATATTAACAAAACAAACAACCCAATACAAAAAATGGGCAGAAGATCTAAAGAGATGTTTCTTCCAAGAAGACACAGAGATGGCCAAGACGCACATGAAAAGCTGCTCAACAGCACTAATTATTAGAGAAATGCAAATCAAAACTACAATGAGGTATCACCTCACACCTGTTAGAATCGGCATCATCAGAAAATCTACAAACAACAAATTCTGGGGAGGGTGTGGACAAAAGGAGCCCTCTTCCACTATTGGTGGGAATGTAAATTGATACAGTCACTGGAGAACGGTATGGAGTTTCCTTAAAAAAACTAGAAATAGAATTACCATCTGATCCAGCAATCCCACTTCTGGGCATATACCCAGAGAAAACCATAAATCAAAAAGGCACATTCACCACAATGTTCATGGCAGCACGATTTACAATAGCCAGGTAATGGAAGCAACGTAAATGCCCACAGACAGATGAATGGATAAAGATGTGGTACATATATAAAATGGAATATTACTCAGCCATAAGAAGGAATGAAACTGGGTTATTTGTAGAGACATCGATGGATCTAGAGACTGTCATACAGAATGAAGTAAGTCAGAAAGAGGAAAACAAATATTGTATATTAATGCATATATGTGGAACTTAAAAAATGGTACAGATGAACTGGTTTGCAGGGAAGAAACAGAGACACAGAGGTAGAGAACAAACATATGGACACCAGGTGTGGGAAGCCATGGGGTGCTGGTGGTGGGATGAGTTGGGAGATTGGGATTGACCTGTATACATGTATATGCATAAAATACATAACTAATAATAACCTGCTGTATAAAAAAATAAATCAAATTACATTTCAAATTTTAAAAAAATAAAATTTAAAATAAAACAGAAAAATGTTCTTCCCTTCACACAGATGTATTTATAGGAATGAATTATTTCCATGCTTATATCTATAAATACATAAAGGAGGAATACAATCTAACTTGAACCATAAAAGAAAAAAAAAAAAAACCTGAACCCACCAGTTATACAGAGGAAAACCCTATCAGGGCACTTGCTCCAGCAGTAAACAATTCTGAAATTGGTCAGAGGTGGGGAATCATCTCCCATACAACCAGCAACCCACCCCCCACGCAAGGAGCATCCTCATTGCAAAGCTGGGGGACCGTGCCGAGGCATCTGTGAGTAAACGTGAGCTGAGCCCCAGGCCAGCTGCTGCTGAACTGTTCCCACCCTTCCCAGGTAAAACACCTGAATATGTACAAGGGCTTGAAAGCCTAGAGGAAGGGCCACGGAGCCACACCAGCGACAGCACGCAGGCCAACTTGGTGCCTGCAGGCCAGCCAGGGTGGTCCTGGCCCCGGGCGCTCTTCCGGAAGCTTTCCATTGCCCTGCCTGAGATACCCCTCCTGTCCCGGCCCCCACTGCTTTTTTCCTTCCTCACCTCTGTCCGGAGAGAAATTCCAGCGGAAGGTATGGGTGACACATCCTCTTCTTTACAGGTGGCAGCCTGGCAACCCCTGCAGAAAGGCCAGCAGAGCCCCACTCACACCGGGCCACCAACAAAGCTGTGGCCCCTCACTCCCTCCCACCAGCAGAGCCCCGAGACTGCTGACGGGGCAGAGAATATGGAGTCAGGCACAGCTTCAGGGGCTATTGCTGCCTGGAGCGCTGTTTATATTGACCTCAAACAGGCACACCTGGGGAGGGCCGGCCGGCAGGGTAAGGCTGCCCAGGTCAGCTAATCCACAACCCTCAGGGAATCACATTGTTGAAAACGGACCTCGCTAAGGCAGAATAGAAGCCAAGGAAGAAAAGGACACAATGCCATTTGCAGCACCGTACATGAGTCTAGAGGTAATCACGTGACTTGTAGTAAGTCAGAAAGTGAAAGACACATATCGTATCATATCACTTATAGGTGTTACCTAAGAATGGATACCAGGGCAGATATTTCCACGGAGAAGGGCCATCACAGATTCATCAAACAAACTTATGGTTCACCAATGGAAAGGTGTGAGGATTGGTTTCATTACGATATTGGGGTTAACAGACATATACAAACACAGGTGACACATACAATCACCAAAGACCTACGGAATACCAAGAGAAGACTACTCAACATTCTGTCATAACGTACATGGGAAAAGGATCCCAGGAAGAACAGACATCTGTATATGTGTAAAAGAACCCCATCTTCCACACCTACAACAAGCCAAACATTGTAATCAAACTTGCTGTAATAAAAAATAAAAAATTAAATTAAAAACACGAACAAGAAGTAGTGAGACAAACTTGAGGGGATTTCTCCTGGCACATTCCATTCTAAATTCCAATCTAGAACACGACTTCCATTGAGGCTCTGTTGCCCTAGTCACCAGATTTGGTAAGGGAGAACTGCTGCCACCTTGTGGCCGTTTCGCACAACAGCAGCTTTAATCCCAGCGCTGATGGTCAGTTGATATTCAAAATCATTGCAGGCCTGTAAATGACACCTGCCCTGAAAACAAATCCTGGGGTTACATATCGACCAAAAAATTCAAAGGACGTCCATATTTCAAAACGACCGTTTCAAAAGGCATATTTTACGCACATTAGTGTTCTGCTTCTTTTTCTTTCTTTCCTTTTTTTGTTAAAAATACGGGAATGGAAAAAGGCATCCCTCAGAATGGGCGAAAATCGTTGCAAACGAATCAATGGACAAAGGTTTAATCTCCAATATATATAAAGAGCTCATGCAGCTTAATATTAACAAAACAAACAACCCAATACAAAAAATGGACAGAAGATCTAAAGAGATGTTTCTTCCAAGAAGACACAGAGATGGCCAAGACGCACATGAAAAGCTGCTCAACAGCACTAATTATTAGAGAAATGCAAATCAAAACTACAATGAGGTATCACCTCACACCTGTTAGAATCGGCATCATCAGAAAATCTACAAACAACAAATTCTGGGGAGGGTGTGGACAAAAGGAGCCCTCTTCCACTATTGGTGGGAATGTAAATTGATACAGTCACTATGGAGAACGGTATGGAGTTTCCTTAAAAAAACTAGAAATAGAATTACCATCTGATCCAGCAATCCCACTTCTGGGCATATACCCAGAGAAAACCATAAATCAAAAAGGCACATTCACCACAATGTTCATGGCAGCACGATTTACAATAGCCAGGTAATGGAAGCAACGTAAATGCCCACAGACAGATGAATGGATAAAGATGTGGTACATATATAAAATGGAATATTACTCAGCCATAAAAAGGAATGAAACTGGGTCATTTGTAGAGACATCGATGGATCTAGAGACTGTCATACAGAATGAAGTAAGTCAGAAAGAGGAAAACAAATATTGTATATTAATGCATATATGTGGAACCTAAAAAATGGTACAGATGAACTGGTTTGCAGGGAAGAAACAGAGACACAGAGGTAGAGAACAAACATATGGACACCAAGTGTGGGAAGCCATGGGGTGGTGGTGGTGGGATGAGTTGGGAGATTGGGATTGACCTGTATACATGTATATGCATAAAATACATAACTAATAATAACCTGTTGTATAAAAAAATAAATCAAATTAAATTTCAAATTTTTAAAAAATAAAATTTAAAAATAAAACAGAAAAATGTTCTTGCCTTCACACAGATGTATTTATAGGAATGAATTATTTCCATGCTTATATCTATAAATACATAAAGGAGGAATACAATCTAACTTGAACCATAAAAGAAAAAAAAAAAAACCTGAACCCACCAGTTATACAGAGGAAAACCGTATCAGGGCACTTGCTCCAGCGGTAAACAATTCTGAAATTGGTCAGAGGTGGGGAATCATCTCCCATACAACCTGCAACCCACCCCCCACGCAAGGAGCATCCTCATTGCAAAGCTGGGGGACCGTGCCGAGGCATCTGTGAGTAAACGTGAGCTGAGCCCCAGGCCAGCTGCTGCTGAACTGTTCCCACCCTTCCCAGGTAAAACACCTGAATATGTACAAGGGCTTGAAAGCCTAGAGGAAGGGCCACGGAGCCACACCAGCGACAGCACGCAGGCCAACTTGGTGCCTGCAGGCCAGCCAGGGTGGTCCTGGCCCCGGGCGCTCTTCCCGAAGCTTTCCATTGCCCTGCCTGAGATACCCCTCCTGTCCCGGCCCCCACTGCTTTTTTCCTTCCTCACCTCTGTCCGGAGAGAAATTCCAGCGGAAGGTATGGGTGACACATCCTCTTCTTTACAGGTGGCAGCCTGGCAACCCCTGCAGAAAGGCCAGCAGAGCCCCACTCACACCGGGCCACCAACAAAGCTGTGGCCCCTCACTCCCTCCCACCAGCAGAGCCCCGAGACTGCTGACGGGGCAGAGAATATGGAGTCAGGCACAGCTTCAGGGGCTATTGCTGCCTGGAGCGCTGTTTATATTGACCTCAAACAGGCACACCTGGGGAGGGCCGGCCGGCAGGGTAAGGCTGCCCAGGTCAGCTAATCCACAACCCTCAGGGAATCACATTGTTGAAAACGGACCTCGCTAAGGCAGAATAGAAGCCAAGGAAGAAAAGGACACAATGCCATTTGCAGCACCGTAGATGAGTCTAGAGGTAATCACGTGACTTGTAGTAAGTCAGAAAGTGAAAGACACATATCGTATCCTATCACTTATAGGTGTTACCTAAGAATGGATACCAGGGCAGATATTTCCACGGAGAAGGGCCATCACAGATTCATCAAACAAACTTATGGTTCACCAATGGAAAGGTGTGAGGATTGGTTTCATTACGATATTGGGGTTAACACACATATACAAACACAGGTGACACATATAATCACCAAAGACCTACGGAATACCAAGAGAAGACTACTCAACCTTCTGTCATAACGTACATGGGAAAAGGATCCCAGGAAGAACAGACATCTGTATATGTGTAAAAGAACCACATCTTCCACACCTACAACAAGCCAAACATTGTAATCAAACTTGCTGTAATAAAAAATAAAAAATTAAATTAAAAACACGAACAAGAAGTAGTGAGACAAACGTGAGGGGCTTTCTCCTGGCACATTCCATTCTAAATTCCAATCTAGAACACGACTTCCATTGAGGCTCTGTTGCCCTAGTCACCAGATTTGGTAAGGGAGAACTGCTGCCACCTTGTGGCCGTTTCGCACAACAGCAGCTTTAATCCCAGCGCTGATGGTCAGTTGATATTCAAAATCATTGCAGGCCTGTAAATGACACCTGCCCTGAAAACAAATCCTGGGGTCACATATCGACCAAAAAATTCAAAGGACGTCCATATTTCAAAACGACCGTTTCAAAAGGCATATTTTACGCACATTAGTGTTCTGCTTCTTTTTCTTTCTTTCCTTTTTTTGTTAAAAATACGGGAATGGAAAAAGGCATCCCTCAGAATGGGCGAAAATCGTTGCAAACGAATCAATGGACAAAGGTTTAATCTCCAATATATATAAAGAGCTCATGCAGCTTAATATTAACAAAACAAACAACCCAATACAAAAAATGGGCAGAAGATCTAAAGAGATGTTTCTTCCAAGAAGACACAGAGATGGCTAAGACGCACATGAAAAGCTGCTCAACAGCACTAATTATTAGAGAAATGCAAATCAAAACTACAATGAGGTATCACCTCACACCTGTTAGAATCGGCATCATCAGAAAATCTACAAACAACAAATTCTGGGGAGGGTGTGGACAAAAGGAGCCCTCTTCCACTATTGGTGGGAATGTAAATTGATACAGTCACTATGGAGAACGGTATGGAGTTTCCTTAAAAAAACTAGAAATAGAATTACCATCTGATCCAGCAATCCCACTTCTGGGCATATACCCAGAGAAAACCATAAATCAAAAAGGCACATTCACCACAATGTTCATGGCAGCACTATTTACAATAGCCAGGTAATGGAAGCAAAGTAAATGCCCACAGACAGATGAATGGATAAAGATGTGGTACATATATAAAATGGAATATTACTCAGCCATAAGAAGGAATGAAACTGGGTTATTTGTAGAGACATCGATGGATCTAGAGACTGTCATACAGAATGAAGTAAGTCAGAAAGAGGAAAACAAATATTGTATATTAATGCATATATGTGGAACCTAAAAAATGGTACAGATGAACTGGTTTGCAGGGAAGAAACAGAGACACAGAGGTAGAGAACAAACATATGGACACCAGGTGTGGGAAGCCATGGGGTGCTGGTGGTGGGATGAGTTGGGAGATTGGGATTGACCTTTATACATGTATATGCATAAAATACATAACTAATAATAACCTGCTGTATAAAAAAATAAATCAAATTACATTTCAAATTTCTAAAAAATAAAATTTAAAATAAAACAGAAAAATGTTCTTCCCTTCACACAGATGTATTTATAGGAATGAATTATTTCCATGCTTATATCTATAAATACATAAAGGAGGAATACAATCTAACTTGAACCATAAAAGAAAAAAAAAAAACCTGAACCCACCAGTTATACAGAGGAAAACCCTATCAGGGCACTTGCTCCAGCGGTAAACAATTCTGAAATTGGTCAGAGGTGGGGAATCATCTCCCATACAACCAGCAACCCACCCCCCACGCAAGGAGCATCCTCATTGCAAAGCTGGGGGACCGTGCCGAGGCATCTGTGAGTAAACGTGAGCTGAGCCCCAGGCCAGCTGCTGCTGAACTGTTCCCACCCTTCCCAGGTAAAACACCTGAATATGTACAAGGGCTTGAAAGCCTAGAGGAAGGGCCACGGAGCCACACCAGCGACAGCACGCAGGCCAACTTGGTGCCTGCAGGCCAGCCAGGGTGGTCCTGGCCCCGGGCGCTCTTCCGGAAGCTTTCCATTGCCCTGCCTGAGATACCCCTCCTGTCCCGGCCCCCACTGCTTTTTTCCTTCCTCACCTCTGTCCGGAGAGAAATTCCAGCGGCAGGTATGGGTGACACATCCTCTTCTTTACAGGTGGCAGCCTGGCAACCCCTGCAGAAAGGCCAGCAGAGCCCCACTCACACCGGGCCACCAACAAAGCTGTGGCCCCTCACTCCCTCCCACCAGCAGAGCCCCGAGACTGCTGACGGGGCAGAGAATATGGAGTCAGGCACAGCTTCAGGGGCTATTGCTGCCTGGAGCGCTGTTTATATTGACCTCAAACAGGCACACCTGGCGAGGGCCGGCCGGCAGGGTAAGGCTGCCCAGGTCAGCTAATCCACAACCCTCAGGGAATCACATTGTTGAAAACGGACCTCGCTAAGGCAGAATAGAAGCCAAGGAAGAAAAGGACACAATGCCATTTGCAGCACCGTAGATGAGTCTAGAGGTAATCACGTGACTTGGAGTAAGTCAGAAAGTGAAAGACACATATCGTATCCTATCACTTATAGGTGTTACCTAAGAATGGATACCAGGGCAGATATTTCCACGGAGAAGGGCCATCACAGATTCATCAAACAAACTTATGGTTCACCAATGGAAAGGTGTGAGGATTGGTTTCATTACGATATTGGGGTTAACAGACATATACAAACACAGGTGACACATACAATCACGAAAGACCTACGGAATACCAAGAGAAGACTACTCAACCTTCTGTCATAACGTACATGGGAAAAGGATCCCAGGAAGAACAGACATCTGTATATGTGTAAAAGAACCCCATCTTCCACACCTACAACAAGCCAAACATTGTAATCAAACTTGCTGTAATAAAAAATAAAAAAATAAATTAAAAACACGAACAAGAAGTAGTGAGACAAACTTGAGGGGCTTTCTCCTGGCACATTCCATTCTAAATTCCAATCTAGAACACGACTTCCATTGAGGCTCTGTTGCCCTAGTCACCAGATTTGGTAAGGGAGAACTGCTGCCACCTTGTGGCCGTTTCGCACAACAGCAGCTTTAATCCCAGCGCTGATGGTCAGTTGATATTCAAAATCATTGCAGGCCTGTAAATGACACCTGCCCTGAAAACAAATCCTGGGGTCACATATCGACCAAAAAATTCAAAGGACGTCCATATTTCAAAACGACCGTTTCAAAAGGCATATTTTACGCACATTAGTGTTCTGCTTCTTTTTCTTTCTTTCCTTTTTTTGTTAAAAATACGGGAATGGAAAAAGGCATCCCTCAGAATGGGCGAAAATCGTTGCAAACGAATCAATGGACAAAGGTTTAATCTCCAATATATATAAAGAGCTCATGCAGCTTAATATTAACAAAACAAACAACCCAATACAAAAAATGGGCAGAAGATCTAAAGAGATGTTTCTTCCAAGAAGACACAGAGATGGCCAAGACGCACATGAAAAGCTGCTCAACAGCACTAATTATTAGAGAAATGCAAATCAAAACTACAATGAGGTATCACCTCACACCTGTTAGAATCGGCATCATCAGAAAATCTACAAACAACAAATTCTGGGGAGGGTGTGGACAAAAGGAGCCCTCTTCCACTATTGGTGGGAATGTAAATTGATACAGTCACTATGGAGAACGGTATGGAGTTTCCTTAAAAAAACTAGAAATAGAATTACCATCTGATCCAGCAATCCCACTTCTGGGCATATACCCAGAGAAAACCATAAATCAAAAAGGCACATTCACCACAATGTTCATGGCAGCACGATTTACAATAGCCAGGTAATGGAAGCAACGTAAATGCCCACAGACAGATGAATGGATAAAGATGTGGTACATATATAAAATGGAATATTACTCAGCCATAAAAAGGAATGAAACTGGGTCATTTGTAGAGACATCGATGGATCTAGAGACTGTCATACAGAATGAAGTAAGTCAGAAAGAGGAAAACAAATATTGTATATTAATGCATATATGTGGAACCTAAAAAATGGTACAGATGAACTGGTTTGCAGGGAAGAAACAGAGACACAGAGGTAGAGAACAAACATATGGACACCAAGTGTGGGAAGCCATGGGGTGGTGGTGGTGGGATGAGTTGGGAGATTGGGATTGACCTGTATACATGTATATGCATAAAATACATAACTAATAATAACCTGTTGTATAAAAAAATAAATCAAATTAAATTTCAAATTTTTAAAAAATAAAATTTAAAAATAAAACAGAAAAATGTTCTTCCCTTCACACAGATGTATTTATAGGAATGAATTATTTCCATGCTTATATCTATAAATACATAAAGGAGGAATACAATCTAACTTGAACCATAAAAGAAAAAAAAAACCTGAACCCACCAGTTATACAGAGGAAAACCGTATCAGGGCACTTGCTCCAGCGGTAAACAATTCTGAAATTGGTCAGAGGTGGGGAATCATCTCCCATACAACCAGCAACCCACCCCCCACGCAAGGAGCATCCTCATTGCAAAGCTGGGGGACCGTGCCGAGGCATCTGTGAGTAAACGTGAGCTGAGCCCCAGGCCAGCTGCTGCTGAACTGTTCCCACCCTTCCCAGGTAAAACACCTGAATATGTACAAGGGCTTGAAAGCCTAGAGGAAGGGCCACGGAGCCACACCAGCGACAGCACGCAGGCCAACTTGGTGCCTGCAGGCCAGCCAGGGTGGTCCTGGCCCCGGGCGCTCTTCCGGAAGCTTTCCATTGCCCTGCCTGAGATACCCCTCCTGTCCCGGCCCCCACTGCTTTTTTCCTTCCTCACCTCTGTCCGGAGAGAAATTCCAGCGGAAGGTATGGGTGACACATCCTCTTCTTTACAGGTGGCAGCCTGGCAACCCCTGCAGAAAGGCCAGAAGAGCCCCACTCACACCGGGCCACCAACAAAGCTGTGGCCCCTCACTCCCTCCCACCAGCAGAGCCCCGAGACTGCTGACGGGGCAGAGAATATGGAGTCAGGCACAGCTTCAGGGGCTATTGCTGCCTGGAGCGCTGTTTATATTGACCTCAAACAGGCACACCTGGCGAGGGCCGGCCGGCAGGGTAAGGCTGCCCAGGTCAGCTAATCCACAACCCTCAGGGAATCACATTGTTGAAAACGGACCTCGCTAAGGCAGAATAGAAGCCAAGGAAGAAAAGGACACAATGCCATTTGCAGCACCGTAGATGAGTCTAGAGGTAATCACGTGACTTGTAGTAAGTCAGAAAGTGAAAGACACATATCGTATCCTATCACTTATAGGTGTTACCTAAGAATGGATACCAGGGCAGATATTTCCACGGAGAAGGGCCATCACAGATTCATCAAACAAACTTATGGTTCACCAATGGAAAGGTGTGAGGATTGGTTTCATTACGATATTGGGGTTAACAGACATATACAAACACAGGTGACACATACAATCACCAAAGACCTACGGAATACCAAGAGAAGACTACTCAACATTCTGTCATAACGTACATGGGAAAAGGATCCCAGGAAGAACAGACATCTGTATATGTGTAAAAGAACCCCATCTTCCACACCTACAACAAGCCAAACATTGTAATCAAACTTGCTGTAATAAAAAATAAAAAATTAAATTAAAAACACGAACAAGAAGTAGTGAGACAAACTTGAGGGGCTTTCTCCTGGCACATTCCATTCTAAATTCCAATCTAGAACACGACTTCCATTGAGGCTCTGTTGCCCTAGTCACCAGATTTGGTAAGGGAGAACTGCTGCCACCTTGTGGCCGTTTCGCACAACAGCAGCTTTAATCCCAGCGCTGATGGTCAGTTGATATTCAAAATCATTGCAGGCCTGTAAATGACACCTGCCCTGAAAACAAATCCTGGGGTCACATATCGACCAAAAAATTCAAAGGACGTCCATATTTCAAAACGACCATTTCAAAAGGCATATTTTACGCACATTAGTGTTCTGCTTCTTTTTCTTTCTTTCCTTTTTTTGTTAAAAATACGGGAATGGAAAAAGGCATCCCTCAGAATGGGCGAAAATCGTTGCAAACGAATCAATGGACAAAGGTTTAATCTCCAATATATATAAACAGCTCATGCAGCTTAATATTAACAAAACAAACAACCCAATACAAAAAATGGGCAGAAGATCTAAAGAGATGTTTCTTCCAAGAAGACACAGAGATGGCCAAGACGCACATGAAAAGCTGCTCAACAGCACTAATTATTAGAGAAATGCAAATCAAAACTACAATGAGGTATCACCTCACACCTGTTAGAATCGGCATCATCAGAAAATCTACAAACAACAAATTCTGGGGAGGGTGTGGACAAAAGGAGCCCTCTTCCACTATTGGTGGGAATGTAAATTGATACAGTCACTATGGAGAACGGTATGGAGTTTCCTTAAAAAAACTAGAAATAGAATTACCATCTGATCCAGCAATCCCACTTCTGGGCATATACCCAGAGAAAACCATAAATCAAAAAGGCACATTCACCACAATGTTCATGGCAGCACGATTTACAATAGCCAGGTAATGGAAGCAACGTAAATGCCCACAGACAGATGAATGGATAAAGATGTGGTACATATATAAAATGGAATATTACTCAGCCATAAAAAGGAATGAAACTGGGTCATTTGTAGAGACATCGATGGATCTAGAGACTGTCATACAGAATGAAGTAAGTCAGAAAGAGGAAAACAAATATTGTATATTAATGCATATATGTGGAACCTAAAAAATGGTACAGATGAACTGGTTTGCAGGGAAGAAACAGAGACACAGAGGTAGAGAACAAACATATGGACACCAAGTGTGGGAAGCCATGGGGTGGTGGTGGTGGGATGAGTTGGGAGATTGGGATTGACCTGTATACATGTATATGCATAAAATACATAACTAATAATAACCTGTTGTATAAAAAAATAAATCAAATTAAATTTCAAATTTTTAAAAAATAAAATTTAAAAATAAAACAGAAAAATGTTCTTCCCTTCACACAGATGTATTTATAGGAATGAATTATTTCCATGCTTATATCTATAAATACATAAAGGAGGAATACAATCTAACTTGAACCATAAAAGAAAAAAAAAAACCTGAACCCACCAGTTATACAGAGGAAAACCATATCAGGGCACTTGCTCCAGCGGTAAACAATTCTGAAATTGGTCAGAGTTGGGGAATCATCTCCCATACAACCAGCAACCCACCCCCCACGCAAGGAGCATCCTCATTGCAAAGCTGGGGGACCGTGCCGAGGCATCTGTGAGTAAACGTGAGCTGAGCCCCAGGCCAGCTGCTGCTGAACTGTTCCCACCCTTCCCAGGTAAAACACCTGAATATGTACAAGGGCTTGAAAGCCTAGAGGAAGGGCCATGGAGCCACACCAGCGACAGCACGCAGGCCAACTTGGTGCCTGCAGGCCAGCCAGGGTGGTCCTGGCCCCGGGCGCTCTTCCGGAAGCTTTCCATTGCCCTGCCTGAGATACCCCTCCTGTCCCGGCCCCCACTGCTTTTTTCCTTCCTCACCTCTGTCCGGAGAGAAATTCCAGCGGAAGGTATGGGTGACACATCCTCTTCTTTACAGGTGGCAGCCTGGCAACCCCTGCAGAAAGGCCAGCAGAGCCCCACTCACACCGGGCCACCAACAAAGCTGTGGCCCCTCACTCCCTCCCACCAGCAGAGCCCCGAGACTGCTGACGGGGCAGAGAATATGGAGTCAGGCACAGCTTCAGGGGCTATTGCTGCCTGGAGCGCTGTTTATATTGACCTCAAACAGGCACACCTGGGGAGGGCCGGCCGGCAGGGTAAGGCTGCCCAGGTCAGCTAATCCACAACCCTCAGGGAATCACATTGTTGAAAACGGACCTCGCTAAGGCAGAATAGAAGCCAAGGAAGAAAAGGACACAATGCCATTTGCAGCACCGTAGATGAGTCTAGAGGTAATCACGTGACTTGTAGTAAGTCAGAAAGTGAAAGACACATATCGTATCCTATCACTTATAGGTGTTACCTAAGAATGGATACCAGGGCAGATATTTCCACGGAGAAGGGCCATCACAGATTCATCAAACAAACTTATGGTTCACCAATGGAAAGGTGTGAGGATTGGTTTCATTACGATATTGGGGTTAACAGACATATGCAAACACAGGTGACACATATAATCACCAAAGACCTACGGAATACCAAGAGAAGACTACTCAACATTCTGTCATAACGTACATGGGAAAAGGATCCCAGGAAGAACAGACATCTGTATATGTGTAAAAGAACCCCATCTTCCACACCTACAACAAGCCAAACATTGTAATCAAACTTGCTGTAATAAAAAATAAAAAATTAAATTAAAAACACGAACAAGAAGTAGTGAGACAAACTTGAGGGGCTTTCTCCTGGCACATTCCATTCTAAATTCCAATCTAGAACACGACTTCCATTGAGGCTCTGTTGCCCTAGTCACCAGATTTGGTAAGGGAGAACTGCTGCCACCTTGTGGCCGTTTCGCACAACAGCAGCTTTAATCCCAGCGCTGATGGTCAGTTGATATTCAAAATCATTGCAGGCCTGTAAATGACACCTGCCCTGAAAACAAATCCTGGGGTCACATATCGACCAAAAAATTCAAAGGACGTCCATATTTCAAAACGACCGTTTCAAAAGGCATATTTTACGCACATTAGTGTTCTGCTTCTTTTTCTTTCTTTCCTTTTTTTGTTAAAAATACGGGAATGGAAAAAGGCATCCCTCAGAATGGGCGAAAATCGTTGCAAACGAATCAATGGACAAAGGTCTAATCTCCAATATATATAAAGAGCTCATGCAGCTTAATATTAACAAAACAAACAACCCAATACAAAAAATGGGCAGAAGATCTAAAGAGATGTTTCTTCCAAGAAGACACAGAGATGGCCAAGACGCACATGAAAAGCTGCTCAACAGCACTAATTATTAGAGAAATGCAAATCAAAACTACAATGAGGTATCACCTCACACCTGTTAGAATCGGCATCATCAGAAAATCTACAAACAACAAATTCTGGGGAGGGTGTGGACAAAAGGAGCCCTCTTCCACTATTGGTGGGAATGTAAATTGATACAGTCACTATGGAGAACGGTATGGAGTTTCCTTAAAAAAACTAGAAATAGAATTACCATCTGATCCAGCAATCCCACTTCTGGGCATATACCCAGAGAAAAGCATAAATCAAAAAGGCACATTCACCACAATGTTCATGGCAGCACTATTTACAATAGCCAGGTAATGGAAGCAAAGTAAATGCCCACAGACAGATGAATGGATAAAGATGTGGTACATATATAAAATGGAATATTACTCAGCCATAAGAAGGAATGAAACTGGGTTATTTGTAGAGACATCGATGGATCTAGAGACTGTCATACAGAATGAAGTAAGTCAGAAAGAGGAAAACAAATATTGTATATTAATGCATATATGTGGAACCTAAAAAATGGTACAGATGAACTGGTTTGCAGGGAAGAAACAGAGACACAGAGGTAGAGAACAAACATATGGACACCAGGTGTGGGAAGCCATGGGGTGCTGGTGGTGGGATGAGTTGGGAGATTGGGATTGACCTGTATACATGTATATGCATAAAATACATAACTAATAATAACCTGCTGTATAAAAAAATAAATCAAATTACATTTCAAATTTTAAAAAAATCAAATTTAAAATAAAACAGAAAAATGTTCTTCCCTTCACACAGATGTATTTATAGGAATGAATTATTTCCATGCTTATATCTATAAATACATAAAGGAGGAATACAATCTAACTTGAACCATAAAAGAAAAAAAAAAAAACCTGAACCCACCAGTTATACAGAGGAAAACCCTATCAGGGCACTTGCTCCAGCGGTAAACAATTCTGAAATTGGTCAGAGGTGGGGAATCATCTCCCATACAACCAGCAACCCACCCCCCACGCAAGGAGCATCCTCATTGCAAAGCTGGGGGACCGTGCCGAGGCATCTGTGAGTAAACGTGAGCTGAGCCCCAGGCCAGCTGCTGCTGAACTGTTCCCACCCTTCCCAGGTAAAACACCTGAATATGTACAAGGGCTTGAAAGCCTAGAGGAAGGGCCACGGAGCCACACCAGCGACAGCACGCAGGCCAACTTGGTGCCTGCAGGCCAGCCAGGGTGGTCCTGGCCCCGGGCGCTCTTCCCGAAGCTTTCCATTGCCCTGCCTGAGATACCCCTCCTGTCCCGGCCCCCACTGTTTTTTCCTTCCTCACCTCTGTCCGGAGAGAAATTCCAGCGGAAGGTATGGGTGACACATCCTCTTCTTTACAGGTGGCAGCCTGGCAACCCCTGCAGAAAGGCCAGCAGAGCCCCACTCACACCGGGCCACCAACAAAGCTGTGGCCCCTCACTCCCTCCCACCAGCAGAGCCCCGAGACTGCTGACGGGGCAGAGAATATGGAGTCAGGCACAGCTTCAGGGGCTATTGCTGCCTGGAGCGCTGTTTATATTGACCTCAAACAGGCACACCTGGGGAGGGCCGGCCGGCAGGGTAAGGCTGCCCAGGTCAGCTAATCCACAACCCTCAGGGAATCACATTGTTGAAAACGGACCTCGCTAAGGCAGAATAGAAGCCAAGGAACAAAAGGACACAATGCCATTTGCAGCACCGTAGATGAGTCTAGAGGTAATCACGTGACTTGTAGTAAGTCAGAAAGTGAAAGACACATATCGTATCCTATCACTTATAGGTGTTACCTAAGAATGGATACCAGGGCAGATATTTCCACGGAGAAGGGCCATCACAGATTCATCAAACAAACTTATGGTTCACCAATGGAAAGGTGTGAGGATTGGTTTCATTACGATATTGGGGTTAACAGACATATACAAACACAGGTGACACATACAATCACCAAAGACCTACGGAATACCAAGAGAAGACTACTCAACATTCTGTCATAACGTACATGGGAAAAGGATCCCAGGAAGAACAGACATCTGTATATGTGTAAAAGAACCCCATCTTCCACACCTACAACAAGCCAAACATTGTAATCAAACTTGCTGTAATAAAAAATAAAAAATTAAATTAAAAACACGAACAAGAAGTAGTGAGACAAACTTGAGGGGCTTTCTCCTGGCACATTCCATTCTAAATTCCAATCTAGAACACGACTTCCATTGAGGCTCTGTTGCCCTAGTCACCAGATTTGGTAAGGGAGAACTGCTGCCACCTTGTGGCCGTTTCGCACAACAGCAGCTTTAATCCCAGCGCTGATGGTCAGTTGATATTCAAAATCATTGCAGGCCTGTAAATGACACCTGCCCTGAAAACAAATCCTGGGGTCACATATCGACCAAAAAATTCAAAGGACGTCCATATTTCAAAACGACCGTTTCAAAAGGCATATTTTACGCACATTAGTGTTCTGCTTCTTTTTCTTTCTTTCCTTTTTTTGTTAAAAATACGGGAATGGAAAAAGGCATCCCTCAGAATGGGCGAAAATCGTTGCAAACGAATCAATGGACAAAGGTTTAATCTCCAATATATATAAAGAGCTCATGCAGCTTAATATTAACAAAACAAACAACCCAATACAAAAAATGGACAGAAGATCTAAAGAGATGTTTCTTCCAAGAAGACACAGAGATGGCCAAGACGCACATGAAAAGCTGCTCAACAGCACTAATTATTAGAGAAATGCAAATCAAAACTACAATGAGGTATCACCTCACACCTGTTAGAATCGGCATCATCAGAAAATCTACAAACAACAAATTCTGGGGAGGGTGTGGACAAAAGGAGCCCTCTTCCACTATTGGTGGGAATGTAAATTGATACAGTCACTATGGAGAACGGTATGGAGTTTCCTTAAAAAAACTAGAAATAGAATTACCATCTGATCCAGCAATCCCACTTCTGGGCATATACCCAGAGAAAACCATAAATCAAAAAGGCACATTCACCACAATGTTCATGGCAGCACGATTTACAATAGCCAGGTAATGGAAGCAACGTAAATGCCCACAGACAGATGAATGGATAAAGATGTGGTACATATATAAAATGGAATATTACTCAGCCATAAAAAGGAATGAAACTGGGTCATTTGTAGAGACATCGATGGATCTAGAGACTGTCATACAGAATGAAGTAAGTCAGAAAGAGGAAAACAAATATTGTATATTAATGCATATATGTGGAACCTAAAAAATGGTACAGATGAACTGGTTTGCAGGGAAGAAACAGAGACACAGAGGTAGAGAACAAACATATGGACACCAAGTGTGGGAAGCCATGGGGTGGTGGTGGTGGGATGAGTTGGGAGATTGGGATTGACCTGTATACATGTATATGCATAAAATACATAACTAATAATAACCTGTTGTATAAAAAAATAAATCAAATTAAATTTCAAATTTTTAAAAAATAAAATTTAAAAATAAAACAGAAAAATGTTCTTCCCTTCACACAGATGTATTTATAGGAATGAATTATTTCCATGCTTATATCTATAAATACATAAAGGAGGAATACAATCTAACTTGAACCATAAAAGAAAAAAAAAAAACCTGAACCCACCAGTTATACAGAGGAAAACCGTATCAGGGCACTTGCTCCAGCGGTAAACAATTCTGAAATTGGTCAGAGGTGGGGAATCATCTCCCATACAACCTGCAACCCACCCCCCACGCAAGGAGCATCCTCATTGCAAAGCTGGGGGACCGTGCCGAGGCATCTGTGAGTAAACGTGAGCTGAGCCCCAGGCCAGCTGCTGCTGAACTGTTCCCACCCTTCCCAGGTAAAACACCTGAATATGTACAAGGGCTTGAAAGCCTAGAGGAAGGGCCACGGAGCCACACCAGCGACAGCACGCAGGCCAACTTGGTGCCTGCAGGCCAGCCAGGGTGGTCCTGGCCCCGGGCGCTCTTCCGGAAGCTTTCCATTGCCCTGCCTGAGATACCCCTCCTGTCCCGGCCCCCACTGCTTTTTTCCTTCCTCACCTCTGTCCGGAGAGAAATTCCAGCGGAAGGTATGGGTGACACATCCTCTTCTTTACAGGTGGCAGCCTGGCAACCCCTGCAGAAAGGCCAGCAGAGCCCCACTCACACCGGGCCACCAACAAAGCTGTGGCCCCTCACTCCCTCCCACCAGCAGAGCCCCGAGACTGCTGACGGGGCAGAGAATATGGAGTCAGGCACAGCTTCAGGGGCTATTGCTGCCTGGAGCGCTGTTTATATTGACCTCAAACAGGCACACCTGGGGAGGGCCGGCCGGCAGGGTAAGGCTGCCCAGGTCAGCTAATCCACAACCCTCAGGGAATCACATTGTTGAAAACGGACCTCGCTAAGGCAGAATAGAAGCCAAGGAAGAAAAGGACACAATGCCATTTGCAGCACCGTAGATGAGTCTAGAGGTAATCACGTGACTTGTAGTAAGTCAGAAAGTGAAAGACACATATCGTATCCTATCACTTATAGGTGTTACCTAAGAATGGATACCAGGGCAGATATTTCCACGGAGAAGGGCCATCACAGATTCATCAAACAAACTTATGGTTCACCAATGGAAAGGTGTGAGGATTGGTTTCATTACGATATTGGGGTTAACACACATATACAAACACAGGTGACACATATAATCACCAAAGACCTACGGAATACCAAGAGAAGACTACTCAACATTCTGTCATAACGTACATGGGAAAAGGATCCCAGGAAGAACAGACATCTGTATATGTGTAAAAGAACCACATCTTCCACACCTACAACAAGCCAAACATTGTAATCAAACTTGCTGTAATAAAAAATAAAAAATTAAATTAAAAACACGAACAAGAAGTAGTGAGACAAACTTGAGGGGCTTTCTCCTGGCACATTCCATTCTAAATTCCAATCTAGAACACGACTTCCATTGAGGCTCTGTTGCCCTAGTCACCAGATTTGGTAAGGGAGAACTGCTGCCACCTTGTGGCCGTTTCGCACAACAGCAGCTTTAATCCCAGCGCTGATGGTCAGTTGATATTCAAAATCATTGCAGGCCTGTAAATGACACCTGCCCTGAAAACAAATCCTGGGGTCACATATCGACCAAAAAATTCAAAGGACGTCCATATTTCAAAACGACCGTTTCAAAAGGCATATTTTACGCACATTAGTGTTCTGCTTCTTTTTCTTTCCTTTTTTTGTTAAAAATACGGGAATGGAAAAAGGCATCCCTCAGAATGGGCGAAAATCGTTGCAAACGAATCAATGGACAAAGGTTTAATCTCCAATATATATAAAGAGCTCATGCAGCTTAATATTAACAAAACAAACAACCCAATACAAAAAACGGGCAGAAGATCTAAATAGATATTTCTTCCAAGAAGACACAGAGATGGCCAAGACGCACATGAAAAGCTGCTCAACAGCACTAATTATTAGAGAAATGCAAATCAAAACTACAATGAGGTATCACCTCACACCTGTTAGAATCGGCATCATCAGAAAATCTACAAACAACAAATTCTGGGGAGGGTGTGGACAAAAGGAGCCCTCTTCCACTATTGGTGGGAATGTAAATTGATACAGTCACTATGGAGAACGGTATGGAGTTTCCTTAAAAAAACTAGAAATAGAATTACCATCTGATCCAGCAATCCCACTTCTGGGCATATACCCAGAGAAAAGCATAAATCAAAAAGGCACATTCACCACAATGTTCATGGCAGCACTATTTACAATAGCCAGGTAATGGAAGCAAAGTAAATGCCCACAGACAGATGAATGGATAAAGATGTGGTACATATATAAAATGGAATATTACTCAGCCATAAGAAGGAATGAAACTGGGTTATTTGTAGAGACATCGATGGATCTAGAGACTGTCATACAGAATGAAGTAAGTCAGAAAGAGGAAAACAAATATTGTATATTAATGCATATATGTGGAACCTAAAAAATGGTACAGATGAACTGGTTTGCAGGGAAGAAACAGAGACACAGAGGTAGAGAACAAACATATGGACACCAGGTGTGGGAAGCCATGGGGTGCTGGTGGTGGGATGAGTTGGGAGATTGGCATTGACCTTTATACATGTATATGCATAAAATACATAACTAATAATAACCTGCTGTATAAAAAAATAAATCAAATTACATTTCAAATTTTTAAAAAATAAAATTTAAAATAAAACAGAAAAATGTTCTTCCCTTCACACAGATGTATTTATAGGAATGAATTATTTCCATGCTTATATCTATAAATACATAAAGGAGGAATACAATCTAACTTGAACCATAAAAGAAAAAAAAAAAAACCTGAACCCACCAGTTATACAGAGGAAAACCCTATCAGGGCACTTGCTCCAGCGGTAAACAATTCTGAAATTGGTCAGAGGTGGGGAATCATCTCCCATACAACCAGCAACCCACCCCCCACGCAAGGAGCATCCTCATTGCAAAGCTGGGGGACCGTGCCGAGGCATCTGTGAGTAAACGTGAGCTGAGCCCCAGGCCAGCTGCTGCTGAACTGTTCCCACCCTTCCCAGGTAAAACACCTGAATATGTACAAGGGCTTGAAAGCCTAGAGGAAGGGCCACGGAGCCACACCAGCGACAGCACGCAGGCCAACTTGGTGCCTGCAGGCCAGCCAGGGTGGTCCTGGCCCCGGGCGCTCTTCCGGAAGCTTTCCATTGCCCTGCCTGAGATACCCCTCCTGTCCCGGCCCCCACTGCTTTTTTCCTTCCTCACCTCTGTCCGGAGAGAAATTCCAGCGGAAGGTATGGGTGACACATCCTCTTCTTTACAGGTGGCAGCCTGGCAACCCCTGCAGAAAGGCCAGCAGAGCCCCACTCACACCGGGCCACCAACAAAGCTGTGGCCCCTCACTCCCTCCCACCAGCAGAGCCCCGAGACTGCTGACGGGGCAGATAATATGGAGTCAGGCACAGCTTCAGGGGCTATTGCTGCCTGGAGCGCTGTTTATATTGACCTCAAACAGGCACACCTGGCGAGGGCCGGCCGGCAGGGTAAGGCTGCCCAGGTCAGCTAATCCACAACCCTCAGGGAATCACATTGTTGAAAACGGACCTCGCTAAGGCAGAATAGAAGCCAAGGAAGAAAAGGACACAATGCCATTTGCAGCACCGTAGATGAGTCTAGAGGTAATCACGTGACTTGTAGTAAGTCAGAAAGTGAAAGACACATATCGTATCCTATCACTTATAGGTGTTACCTAAGAATGGATACCAGGGCAGATATTTCCACGGAGAAGGGCCATCACAGATTCATCAAACAAACTTATGGTTCACCAATGGAAAGGTGTGAGGATTGGTTTCATTACGATATTGGGGTTAACAGACATATACAAACACAGGTGACACATACAATCACCAAAGACCTACGGAATACCAAGAGAAGACTACTCAACATTCTGTCATAACGTACATGGGAAAAGGATCCCAGGAAGAACAGACATCTGTATATGTGTAAAAGAACCCCATCTTCCACACCTACAACAAGCCAAACATTGTAATCAAACTTGCTGTAATAAAAAATAAAAAAATAAATTAAAAACACGAACAAGAAGTAGTGAGACAAACTTGAGGGGCTTTCTCCTGGCACATTCCATTCTAAATTCCAATCTAGAACATGACTTCCATTGAGGCTCTGTTGCCCTAGTCACCAGATTTGGTAAGGGAGAACTGCTGCCACCTTGTGGCCGTTTCGCACAACAGCAGCTTTAATCCCAGCGCTGATGGTCAGTTGATATTCAAAATCATTGCAGGCCTGTAAATGACACCTGCCCTGAAAACAAATCCTGGGGTCACATATCGACCAAAAAATTCAAAGGACGTCCATATTTCAAAACGACCGTTTCAAAAGGCATATTTTACGCACATTAGTGTTCTGCTTCTTTTTATTTCTTTCCTTTTTTTGTTAAAAATACGGGAATGGAAAAAGGCATCCCTCAGAATGGGCGAAAATCGTTGCAAACGAATCAATGGACAAAGGTTTAATCTCCAATATATATAAAGAGCTCATGCAGCTTAATATTAACAAAACAAACAACCCAATACAAAAAATGGGCAGAAGATCTAAAGAGATGTTTCTTCCAAGAAGACACAGAGATGGCCAAGACGCACATGAAAAGCTGCTCAACAGCACTAATTATTAGAGAAATGCAAATCAAAACTACAATGAGGTATCACCTCACACCTGTTAGAATCGGCATCATCAGAAAATCTACAAACAACAAATTCTGGGGAGGGTGTGGACAAAAGGAGCCCTCTTCCACTATTGGTGGGAATGTAAATTGATACAGTCACTATGGAGAACGGTATGGAGTTTCCTTAAAAAAACTAGAAATAGAATTACCATCTGATCCAGCAATCCCACTTCTGGGCATATACCCATAGAAAACCATAAATCAAAGAGGCACATTCACCACAATGTTCATGGCAGCACGATTTACAATAGCCAGGTAATGGAAGCAACGTAAATGCCCACAGACAGATGAATGGATAAAGATGTGGTACATATATAAAATGGAATATTACTCAGCCATAAAAAGGAATGAAACTGGGTCATTTGTAGAGACATCGATGGATCTAGAGACTGTCATACAGAATGAAGTAAGTCAGAAAGAGGAAAACAAATATTGTATATTAATGCATATATGTGGAACCTAAAAAATGGTACAGATGAACTGGTTTGCAGGGACGAAACAGAGACACAGAGTAAGAGAACAAACATATGGACACCAAGTGTGGGAAGCCATGGGGTGGTGGTGGTGGGATGAGTTGGGAGATTGGGATTGACCTGTATACATGTATATGCATAAAATACATAACTAATAATAACCTGTTGTATAAAAAATAAATCAAATTAAATTTCAAATTTTTAAAAAATAAAATTTAAAAATAAAACAGAAAAATGTCCTTCCCTTCACACAGATGTATTTATAGGAATGAATTATTTCCATGCTTATATCTATAAATACATAAAGGAGGAATACAATCTAACTTGAACCATAAAAGAAAAAAAAAAACCTGAACCCACCAGTTATACAGAGGAAAACCCTATCAGGGCACTTGCTCCAGCGGTAAACAATTCTGAAATTGGTCAGAGGTGGGGAATCATCTCCCATACAACCAGCAACCCACCCCCCACGCAAGGAGCATCCTCATTGCAAAGCTGGGGGACCGTGCCGAGGCATCTGTGAGTAAACGTGAGCTGAGCCCCAGGCCAGCTGCTGCTGAACTGTTCCCACCCTTCCCAGGTAAAACACCTGAATATGTACAAGGGCTTGAAAGCCTAGAGGAAGGGCCACGGAGCCACACCAGCAACAGCACGCAGGCCAACTTGGTGCCTGCAGGCCAGCCAGGGTGGTCCTGGCCCCGGGCGCTCTTCCGGAAGCTTTCCATTGCCCTGCCTGAGATACCCCTCCTGTCCCGGCCCCCACTGCTTTTTTCCTTCCTCACCTCTGTCCGGAGAGAAATTCCAGCGGAAGGTATGGGTGACACATCCTCTTCTTTACAGGTGGCAGCCTGGCAACCCCTGCAGAAAGGCCAGCAGAGCCCCACTCACACCGGGCCACCAACAAAGCTGTGGCCCCTCACTCCCTCCCACCAGCAGAGCCCCGAGACTGCTGACGGGGCAGAGAATATGGAGTCAGGCACAGCTTCAGGGGCTATTGCTGCCTGGAGCGCTGTTTATATTGACCTCAAACAGGCACACCTGGCGAGGGCCGGCCGGCAGGGTAAGGCTGCCCAGGTCAGCTAATCCACAACCCTCAGGGAATCACATTGTTGAAAACGGACCTCGCTAAGGCAGAATAGAAGCCAAGGAAGAAAAGGACACAATGCCATTTGCAGCACCGTAGATGAGTCTAGAGGTAATCACGTGACTTGTAGTAAGTCAGAAAGTGAAAGACACATATCGTATCCTATCACTTATAGGTGTTACCTAAGAATGGATACCAGGGCAGATATTTCCACGGAGAAGGGCCATCACAGATTCATCAAACAAACTTATGGTTCACCAATGGAAAGGTGTGAGGATTGGTTTCATTACGATATTGGGGTTAACAGACATATACAAACACAGGTGACACATACAATCACCAAAGACCTACGGAATACCAAGAGAAGACTACTCAACATTCTGTCATAACGTACATGGGAAAAGGATCCCAGGAAGAACAGACATCTGTATATGTGTAAAAGAACCCCATCTTCCACACCTACAACAAGCCAAACATTGTAATCAAACTTGCTGTAATAAAAAATAAAAAATTAAATTAAAAACACGAACAAGAAGTAGTGAGACAAACTTGAGGGGCTTTCTCCTGGCACATTCCATTCTAAATTCCAATCTAGAACACGACTTCCATTGAGGCTCTGTTGCCCTAGTCACCAGATTTGGTAAGGGAGAACTGCTGCCACCTTGTGGCCGTTTCGCACAACAGCAGCTTTAATCCCAGCGCTGATGGTCAGTTGATATTCAAAATCATTGCAGGCCTGTAAATGACACCTGCCCTGAAAACAAATCCTGGGGTCACATATCGACCAAAAAATTCAAAGGACGTCCATATTTCAAAACGACCGTTTCAAAAGGCATATTTTACGCACATTAGTGTTCTGCTTCTTTTTCTTTCTTTCCTTTTTTTGTTAAAAATACGGGAATGGAAAAAGGCATCCCTCAGAATGGGCGAAAATCGTTGCAAACGAATCAATGGACAAAGGTTTAATCTCCAATATATATAAAGAGCTCATGCAGCTTAATATTAACAAAACAAACAACCCAATACAAAAAATGGGCAGAAGATCTAAAGAGATGTTTCTTCCAAGAAGACACAGAGATGGCCAAGACGCACATGAAAAGCTGCTCAACAGCACTAATTATTAGAGAAATGCAAATCAAAACTACAATGAGGTATCACCTCACACCTGTTAGAATCGGCATCATCAGAAAATCTACAAACAACAAATTCTGGGGAGGGTGTGGACAAAAGGAGCCCTCTTCCACTATTGGTGGGAATGTAAATTGATACAGTCACTATGGAGAACGGTATGGAGTTTCCTTAAAAAAACTAGAAATAGAATTACCATCTGATCCAGCAATCCCACTTCTGGGCATATACCCAGAGAAAACCATAAATCAAAAAGGCACATTCACCACAATGTTCATGGCAGCACGATTTACAATAGCCAGGTAATGGAAGCAACGTAAATGCCCACAGACAGATGAATGGATAAAGATGTGGTACATATATAAAATGGAATATTACTCAGCCATAAAAAGGAATGAAACTGGGTCATTTGTAGAGACATCGATGGATGTAGAGACTGTCATACAGAATGAAGTAAGTCAGAAAGAGGAAAACAAATATTGTATACTAATGCATATATGTGGAACCTAAAAAATGGTACAGATGAACTGGTTTGCAGGGAAGAAACAGAGACACAGAGGTAGAGAACAAACATATGGACACCAAGTGTGGGAAGCCATGGGGTGCTGGTGGTGGGATGAGTTGGGAGATTGGGATTGACCTGTATACATGTATATGCATAAAATACATAACTAATAATAACCTGCTGTATAAAAAAATAAATCAAATTACATTTCAAATTTTTAAAAAATCAAATTTAAAATAAAACAGAAAAATGTTCTTCCCTTCACACAGATGTATTTATAGGAATGAATTATTTCCATGCTTATATCTATAAATACATAAAGGAGGAATACAATCTAACTTGAACCATAAAAGAAAAAAAAAAAAACCTGAACCCACCAGTTATACAGAGGAAAACCCTATCAGGGCACTTGCTCCAGCGGTAAACAATTCTGAAATTGGTCAGAGGTGGGGAATCATCTCCCATACAACCAGCAACCCACCCCCCACGCAAGGAGCATCCTCATTGCAAAGCTGGGGGACCGTGCCGAGGCATCTGTGAGTAAACGTGAGCTGAGCCCCAGGCCAGCTGCTGCTGAACTGTTCCCACCCTTCCCAGGTAAAACACCTGAATATGTACAAGGGCTTGAAAGCCTAGAGGAAGGGCCACGGAGCCACACCAGCGACAGCACGCAGGCCAACTTGGTGCCTGCAGGCCAGCCAGGGTGGTCCTGGCCCCGGGCGCTCTTCCCGAAGCTTTCCATTGCCCTGCCTGAGATACCCCTCCTGTCCCGGCCCCCACTGTTTTTTCCTTCCTCACCTCTGTCCGGAGAGAAATTCCAGCGGAAGGTATGGGTGACACATCCTCTTCTTTACAGGTGGCAGCCTGGCAACCCCTGCAGAAAGGCCAGCAGAGCCCCACTCACACCGGGCCACCAACAAAGCTGTGGCCCCTCACTCCCTCCCACCAGCAGAGCCCCGAGACTGCTGACGGGGCAGAGAATATGGAGTCAGGCACAGCTTCAGGGGCTATTGCTGCCTGGAGCGCTGTTTATATTGACCTCAAACAGGCACACCTGGGGAGGGCCGGCCGGCAGGGTAAGGCTGCCCAGGTCAGCTAATCCACAACCCTCAGGGAATCACATTGTTGAAAACGGACCTCGCTAAGGCAGAATAGAAGCCAAGGAACAAAAGGACACAATGCCATTTGCAGCACCGTAGATGAGTCTAGAGGTAATCACGTGACTTGTAGTAAGTCAGAAAGTGAAAGACACATATCGTATCCTATCACTTATAGGTGTTACCTAAGAATGGATACCAGGGCAGATATTTCCACGGAGAAGGGCCATCACAGATTCATCAAACAAACTTATGGTTCACCAATGGAAAGGTGTGAGGATTGGTTTCATTACGATATTGGGGTTAACAGACATATACAAACACAGGTGACACATACAATCACCAAAGACCTACGGAATACCAAGAGAAGACTACTCAACATTCTGTCATAACGTACATGGGAAAAGGATCCCAGGAAGAACAGACATCTGTATATGTGTAAAAGAACCCCATCTTCCACACCTACAACAAGCCAAACATTGTAATCAAACTTGCTGTAATAAAAAATAAAAAATTAAATTAAAAACACGAACAAGAAGTAGTGAGACAAACTTGAGGGGCTTTCTCCTGGCACATTCCATTCTAAATTCCAATCTAGAACACGACTTCCATTGAGGCTCTGTTGCCCTAGTCACCAGATTTGGTAAGGGAGAACTGCTGCCACCTTGTGGCCGTTTCGCACAACAGCAGCTTTAATCCCAGCGCTGATGGTCAGTTGATATTCAAAATCATTGCAGGCCTGTAAATGACACCTGCCCTGAAAACAAATCCTGGGGTCACATATCGACCAAAAAATTCAAAGGACGTCCATATTTCAAAACGACCGTTTCAAAAGGCATATTTTACGCACATTAGTGTTCTGCTTCTTTTTATTTCTTTCCTTTTTTTGTTAAAAATACGGGAATGGAAAAAGGCATCCCTCAGAATGGGCGAAAATCGTTGCAAACGAATCAATGGACAAAGGTTTAATCTCCAATATATATAAAGAGCTCATGCAGCTTAATATTAACAAAACAAACAACCCAATACAAAAAATGGGCAGAAGATCTAAAGAGATGTTTCTTCCAAGAAGACACAGAGATGGCCAAGACGCACATGAAAAGCTGCTCAACAGCACTAATTATTAGAGAAATGCAAATCAAAACTACAATGAGGTATCACCTCACACCTGTTAGAATCGGCATCATCAGAAAATCTACAAACAACAAATTCTGGGGAGGGTGTGGACAAAAGGAGCCCTCTTCCACTATTGGTGGGAATGTAAATTGATACAGTCACTATGGAGAACGGTATGGAGTTTCCTTAAAAAAACTAGAAATAGAATTACCATCTGATCCAGCAATCCCACTTCTGGGCATATACCCAGAGAAAACCATAAATCAAAAAGGCACATTCACCACAATGTTCATGGCAGCACGATTTACAATAGCCAGGTAATGGAAGCAACGTAAATGCCCACAGACAGATGAATGGATAAAGATGTGGTACATATATAAAATGGAATATTACTCAGCCATAAAAAGGAATGAAACTGGGTCATTTGTAGAGACATCGATGGATCTAGAGACTGTCATACAGAATGAAGTAAGTCAGAAAGAGGAAAACAAATATTGTATATTAATGCATATATGTGGAACCTAAAAAATGGTACAGATGAACTGGTTTGCAGGGACGAAACAGAGACACAGAGGTAGAGAACAAACATATGGACACCAAGTGTGGGAAGCCATGGGGTGGTGGTGGTGGGATGAGTTGGGAGATTGGGATTGACCTGTATACATGTATATGCATAAAATACATAACTAATAATAACCTGTTGTATAAAAAAATAAATCAAATTAAATTTCAAATTTTTAAAAAATAAAATTTAAAAATAAAACAGAAAAATGTTCTTCCCTTCACACAGATGTATTTATAGGAATGAATTATTTCCATGCTTATATCTATAAATACATAAAGGAGGAATACAATCTAACTTGAACCATAAAAGAAAAAAAAAAAACCTGAACCCACCAGTTATACAGAGGAAAACCGTATCAGGGCACTTGCTCCAGCGGTAAACAATTCTGAAATTGGTCAGAGGTGGGGAATCATCTCCCATACAACCTGCAACCCACCCCCCACGCAAGGAGCATCCTCATTGCAAAGCTGGGGGACCGTGCCGAGGCATCTGTGAGTAAACGTGAGCTGAGCCCCAGGCCAGCTGCTGCTGAACTGTTCCCACCCTTCCCAGGTAAAACACCTGAATATGTACAAGGGCTTGAAAGCCTAGAGGAAGGGCCACGGAGCCACACCAGCGACAGCACGCAGGCCAACTTGGTGCCTGCAGGCCAGCCAGGGTGGTCCTGGCCCCGGGCGCTCTTCCGGAAGCTTTCCATTGCCCTGCCTGAGATACCCCTCCTGTCCCGGCCCCCACTGCTTTTTTCCTTCCTCACCTCTGTCCGGAGAGAAATTCCAGCGGAAGGTATGGGTGACACATCCTCTTCTTTACAGGTGGCAGCCTGGCAACCCCTGCAGAAAGGCCAGCAGAGCCCCACTCACACCGGGCCACCAACAAAGCTGTGGCCCCTCACTCCCTCCCACCAGCAGAGCCCCGAGACTGCTGACGGGGCAGAGAATATGGAGTCAGGCACAGCTTCAGGGGCTATTGCTGCCTGGAGTGCTGTTTATATTGACCTCAAACAGGCACACCTGGGGAGGGCCGGCCGGCAGGGTAAGGCTGCCCAGGTCAGCTAATCCACAACCCTCAGGGAATCACATTGTTGAAAACGGACCTCGCTAAGGCAGAATAGAAGCCAAGGAAGAAAAGGACACAATGCCATTTGCAGCACCGTAGATGAGTCTAGAGGTAATCACGTGACTTGTAGTAAGTCAGAAAGTGAAAGACACATATCGTATCCTATCACTTATAGGTGTTACCTAAGAATGGATACCAGGGCAGATATTTCCACGGAGAAGGGCCATCACAGATTCATCAAACAAACTTATGGTTCACCAATGGAAAGGTGTGAGGATTGGTTTCATTACGATATTGGGGTTAACAGACATATACAAACACAGGTGACACATACAATCACCAAAGACCTACGGAATACCAAGAGAAGACTACTCAACATTCTGTCATAACGTACATGGGAAAAGGATCCCAGGAAGAACAGACATCTGTATATGTGTAAAAGAACCCCATCTTCCACACCTACAACAAGCCAAACATTGTAATCAAACTTGCTGTAATAAAAAATAAAAAATTAAATTAAAAACACGAACAAGAAGTAGTGAGACAAACTTGAGGGGCTTTCTCCTGGCACATTCCATTCTAAATTCCAATCTAGAACACGACTTCCATTGAGGCTCTGTTGCCCTAGTCACCAGATTTGGTAAGGGAGAACTGCTGCCACCTTGTGGCCGTTTCGCACAACAGCAGCTTTAATCCCAGCGCTGATGGTCAGTTGATATTCAAAATCATTGCAGGCCTGTAAATGACACCTGCCCTGAAAACAAATCCTGGGGTCACATATCGACCAAAAAATTCAAAGGACGTCCATATTTCAAAACGACCGTTTCAAAAGGCATATTTTACGCACATTAGTGTTCTGCTTCTTTTTCTTTCCTTTTTTTGTTAAAAATACGGGAATGGAAAAAGGCATCCCTCAGAATGGGCGAAAATCGTTGCAAACGAATCAATGGACAAAGGTTTAATCTCCAATATATATAAAGAGCTCATGCAGCTTAATATTAACAAAACAAACAACCCAATACAAAAAACGGGCAGAAGATCTAAATAGATATTTCTTCCAAGAAGACACAGAGATGGCCAAGACGCACATGAAAAGCTGCTCAACAGCACTAATTATTAGAGAAATGCAAATCAAAACTACAATGAGGTATCACCTCACACCTGTTAGAATCGGCATCATCAGAAAATCTACAAACAACAAATTCTGGGGAGGGTGTGGACAAAAGGAGCCCTCTTCCACTATTGGTGGGAATGTAAATTGATACAGTCACTATGGAGAACGGTATGGAGTTTCCTTAAAAAAACTAGAAATAGAATTACCATCTGATCCAGCAATCCCACTTCTGGGCATATACCCAGAGAAAAGCATAAATCAAAAAGGCACATTCACCACAATGTTCATGGCAGCACTATTTACAATAGCCAGGTAATGGAAGCAAAGTAAATGCCCACAGACAGATGAATGGATAAAGATGTGGTACATATATAAAATGGAATATTACTCAGCCATAAGAAGGAATGAAACTGGGTTATTTGTAGAGACATCGATGGATCTAGAGACTGTCATACAGAATGAAGTAAGTCAGAAAGAGGAAAACAAATATTGTATATTAATGCATATATGTGGAACCTAAAAAATGGTACAGATGAACTGGTTTGCAGGGAAGAAACAGAGACACAGAGGTAGAGAACAAACATATGGACACCAGGTGTGGGAAGCCATGGGGTGCTGGTGGTGGGATGAGTTGGGAGATTGGCATTGACCTTTATACATGTATATGCATAAAATACATAACTAATAATAACCTGCTGTATAAAAAAATAAATCAAATTACATTTCAAATTTTTAAAAAATAAAATTTAAAATAAAACAGAAAAATGTTCTTCCCTTCACACAGATGTATTTATAGGAATGAATTATTTCCATGCTTATATCTATAAATACATAAAGGAGGAATACAATCTAACTTGAACCATAAAAGAAAAAAAAAAAAACCTGAACCCACCAGTTATACAGAGGAAAACCCTATCAGGGCACTTGCTGCAGCGGTAAACAATTCTGAAATTGGTCAGAGGTGGGGAATCATCTCCCATACAACCAGCAACCCACCCCCCACGCAAGGAGCATCCTCATTGCAAAGCTGGGGGACCGTGCCGAGGCATCTGTGAGTAAACGTGAGCTGAGCCCCAGGCCAGCTGCTGCTGAACTGTTCCCACCCTTCCCAGGTAAAACACCTGAATATGTACAAGGGCTTGAAAGCCTAGAGGAAGGGCCACGGAGCCACACCAGCGACAGCACGCAGGCCAACTTGGTGCCTGCAGGCCAGCCAGGGTGGTCCTGGCCCCGGGCGCTCTTCCGGAAGCTTTCCATTGCCCTGCCTGAGATACCCCTCCTGTCCCGGCCCCCACTGCTTTTTTCCTTCCTCACCTCTGTCCGGAGAGAAATTCCAGCGGAAGGTATGGGTGACACATCCTCTTCTTTACAGGTGGCAGCCTGGCAACCCCTGCAGAAAGGCCAGCAGAGCCCCACTCACACCGGGCCACCAACAAAGCTGTGGCCCCTCACTCCCTCCCACCAGCAGAGCCCCGAGACTGCTGACGGGGCAGAGAATATGGAGTCAGGCACAGCTTCAGGGGCTATTGCTGCCTGGAGCGCTGTTTATATTGACCTCAAACAGGCACACCTGGGGAGGGCCGGCCGGCAGGGTAAGGCTGCCCAGGTCAGCTAATCCACAACCCTCAGGGAATCACATTGTTGAAAACGGACCTCGCTAAGGCAGAATAGAAGCCAAGGAAGAAAAGGACACAATGCCATTTGCAGCACCGTAGATGAGTCTAGAGGTAATCACGTGACTTGTAGTAAGTCAGAAAGTGAAAGACACATATCGTATCCTATCACTTATAGGTGTTACCTAAGAATGGATACCAGGGCAGATATTTCCACGGAGAAGGGCCATCACAGATTCATCAAACAAACTTATGGTTCACCAATGGAAAGGTGTGAGGATTGGTTTCATTACGATATTGGGGTTAACACACATATACAAACACAGGTGACACATATAATCACCAAAGACCTACGGAATACCAAGAGAAGACTACTCAACATTCTGTCATAACGTACATGGGAAAAGGATCCCAGGAAGAACAGACATCTGTATATGTGTAAAAGAACCACATCTTCCACACCTACAACAAGCCAAACATTGTAATCAAACTTGCTGTAATAAAAAATAAAAAATTAAATTAAAAACACGAACAAGAAGTAGTGAGACAAACTTGAGGGGCTTTCTCCTGGCACATTCCATTCTAAATTCCAATCTAGAACACGACTTCCATTGAGGCTCTGTCGCCCTAGTCACCAGATTTGGTAAGGGAGAACTGCTGCCACCTTGTGGCCGTTTCGCACAACAGCAGCTTTAATCCCAGCGCTGATGGTCAGTTGATATTCAAAATCATTGCAGGCCTGTAAATGACACCTGCCCTGAAAACAAATCCTGGGGTCACATATCGACCAAAAAATTCAAAGGACGTCCATATTTCAAAACGACCGTTTCAAAAGGCATATTTTACGCACATTAGTGTTCTGCTTCTTTTTCTTTCCTTTTTTTGTTAAAAATACGGGAATGGAAAAAGGCATCCCTCAGAATGGGCGAAAATCGTTGCAAACGAATCAATGGACAAAGGTTTAATCTCCAATATATATAAAGAGCTCATGCAGCTTAATATTAACAAAACAAACAACCCAATACAAAAAACGGGCAGAAGATCTAAATAGATATTTCTTCCAAGAAGACACAGAGATGGCCAAGACGCACATGAAAAGCTGCTCAACAGCACTAATTATTAGAGAAATGCAAATCAAAACTACAATGAGGTATCACCTCACACCTGTTAGAATCGGCATCATCAGAAAATCTACAAACAACAAATTCTGGGGAGGGTGTGGACAAAAGGAGCCCTCTTCCACTATTGGTGGGAATGTAAATTGATACAGTCACTATGGAGAACGGTATGGAGTTTCCTTAAAAAAACTAGAAATAGAATTACCATCTGATCCAGCAATCCCACTTCTGGGCATATACCCAGAGAAAAGCATAAATCAAAAAGGCACATTCACCACAATGTTCATGGCAGCACTATTTACAATAGCCAGGTAATGGAAGCAAAGTAAATGCCCACAGACAGATGAATGGATAAAGATGTGGTACATATATAAAATGGAATATTACTCAGCCATAAGAAGGAATGAAACTGGGTTATTTGTAGAGACATCGATGGATCTAGAGACTGTCATACAGAATGAAGTAAGTCAGAAAGAGGAAAACAAATATTGTATATTAATGCATATATGTGGAACCTAAAAAATGGTACAGATGAACTGGTTTGCAGGGAAGAAACAGAGACACAGAGGTAGAGAACAAACATATGGACACCAGGTGTGGGAAGCCATGGGGTGCTGGTGGTGGGATGAGTTGGGAGATTGGCATTGACCTTTATACATGTATATGCATAAAATACATAACTAATAATAACCTGCTGTATAAAAAAATAAATCAAATTACATTTCAAATTTTTAAAAAATAAAATTTAAAATAAAACAGAAAAATGTTCTTCCCTTCACACAGATGTATTTATAGGAATGAATTATTTCCATGCTTATATCTATAAATACATAAAGGAGGAATACAATCTAACTTGAACCATAAAAGAAAAAAAAAAAAACCTGAACCCACCAGTTATACAGAGGAAAACCCTATCAGGGCACTTGCTCCAGCGGTAAACAATTCTGAAATTGGTCAGAGGTGGGGAATCATCTCCCATACAACCAGCAACCCACCCCCCACGCAAGGAGCATCCTCATTGCAAAGCTGGGGGACCGTGCCGAGGCATCTGTGAGTAAACGTGAGCTGAGCCCCAGGCCAGCTGCTGCTGAACTGTTCCCACCCTTCCCAGGTAAAACACCTGAATATGTACAAGGGCTTGAAAGCCTAGAGGAAGGGCCACGGAGCCACACCAGCGACAGCACGCAGGCCAACTTGGTGCCTGCAGGCCAGCCAGGGTGGTCCTGGCCCCGGGCGCTCTTCCGGAAGCTTTCCATTGCCCTGCCTGAGATACCCCTCCTGTCCCGGCCCCCACTGCTTTTTTCCTTCCTCACCTCTGTCCGGAGAGAAATTCCAGCGGAAGGTATGGGTGACACATCCTCTTCTTTACAGGTGGCAGCCTGGCAACCCCTGCAGAAAGGCCAGCAGAGCCCCACTCACACCGGGCCACCAACAAAGCTGTGGCCCCTCACTCCCTCCCACCAGCAGAGCCCCGAGACTGCTGACGGGGCAGAGAATATGGAGTCAGGCACAGCTTCAGGGGCTATTGCTGCCTGGAGCGCTGTTTATATTGACCTCAAACAGGCACACCTGGCGAGGGCCGGCCGGCAGGGTAAGGCTGCCCAGGTCAGCTAATCCACAACCCTCAGGGAATCACATTGTTGAAAACGGACCTCGCTAAGGCAGAATAGAAGCCAAGGAAGAAAAGGACACAATGCCATTTGCAGCACCGTAGATGAGTCTAGAGGTAATCACGTGACTTGTAGTAAGTCAGAAAGTGAAAGACACATATCGTATCCTATCACTTATAGGTGTTACCTAAGAATGGATACCAGGGCAGATATTTCCACGGAGAAGGGCCATCACAGATTCATCAAACAAACTTATGGTTCACCAATGGAAAGGTGTGAGGATTGGTTTCATTACGATATTGGGGTTAACAGACATATACAAACACAGGTGACACATACAATCACCAAAGACCTACGGAATACCAAGAGAAGACTACTCAACATTCTGTCATAACGTACATGGGAAAAGGATCCCAGGAAGAACAGACATCTGTATATGTGTAAAAGAACCCCATCTTCCACACCTACAACAAGCCAAACATTGTAATCAAACTTGCTGTAATAAAAAATAAAAAAATAAATTAAAAACACGAACAAGAAGTAGTGAGACAAACTTGAGGGGCTTTCTCCTGGCACATTCCATTCTAAATTCCAATCTAGAACATGACTTCCATTGAGGCTCTGTTGCCCTAGTCACCAGATTTGGTAAGGGAGAACTGCTGCCACCTTGTGGCCGTTTCGCACAACAGCAGCTTTAATCCCAGCGCTGATGGTCAGTTGATATTCAAAATCATTGCAGGCCTGTAAATGACACCTGCCCTGAAAACAAATCCTGGGGTCACATATCGACCAAAAAATTCAAAGGACGTCCATATTTCAAAACGACCGTTTCAAAAGGCATATTTTACGCACATTAGTGTTCTGCTTCTTTTTATTTCTTTCCTTTTTTTGTTAAAAATACGGGAATGGAAAAAGGCATCCCTCAGAATGGGCGAAAATCGTTGCAAACGAATCAATGGACAAAGGTTTAATCTCCAATATATATAAAGAGCTCATGCAGCTTAATATTAACAAAACAAACAACCCAATACAAAAAATGGGCAGAAGATCTAAAGAGATGTTTCTTCCAAGAAGACACAGAGATGGCCAAGACGCACATGAAAAGCTGCTCAACAGCACTAATTATTAGAGAAATGCAAATCAAAACTACAATGAGGTATCACCTCACACCTGTTAGAATCGGCATCATCAGAAAATCTACAAACAACAAATTCTGGGGAGGGTGTGGACAAAAGGAGCCCTCTTCCACTATTGGTGGGAATGTAAATTGATACAGTCACTATGGAGAACGGTATGGAGTTTCCTTAAAAAAACTAGAAATAGAATTACCATCTGATCCAGCAATCCCACTTCTGGGCATATACCCAGAGAAAACCATAAATCAAAAAGGCACATTCACCACAATGTTCATGGCAGCACGATTTACAATAGCCAGGTAATGGAAGCAACGTAAATGCCCACAGACAGATGAATGGATAAAGATGTGGTACATATATAAAATGGAATATTACTCAGCCATAAAAAGGAATGAAACTGGGTCATTTGTAGAGACATCGATGGATCTAGAGACTGTCATACAGAATGAAGTAAGTCAGAAAGAGGAAAACAAATATTGTATATTAATGCATATATGTGGAACCTAAAAAATGGTACAGATGAACTGGTTTGCAGGGACGAAACAGAGACACAGAGTTAGAGAACAAACATATGGACACCAAGTGTGGGAAGCCATGGGGTGGTGGTGGTGGGATGAGTTGGGAGATTGGGATTGACCTGTATACATGTATATGCATAAAATACATAACTAATAATAACCTGTTGTATAAAAAAATAAATCAAATTAAATTTCAAATTTTTAAAAAATAAAATTTAAAAATAAAACAGAAAAATGTCCTTCCCTTCACACAGATGTATTTATAGGAATGAATTATTTCCATGCTTATATCTATAAATACATAAAGGAGGAATACAATCTAACTTGAACCATAAAAGAAAAAAAAAAACCTGAACCCACCAGTTATACAGAGGAAAACCGTATCAGGGCACTTGCTCCAGCGGTAAACAATTCTGAAATTGGTCAGAGGTGGGGAATCATCTCCCATACAACCAGCAACCCACCCCCCACGCAAGGAGCATCCTCATTGCAAAGCTGGGGGACCGTGCCGAGGCATCTGTGAGTAAACGTGAGCTGAGCCCCAGGCCAGCTGCTGCTGAACTGTTCCCACCCTTCCCAGGTAAAACACCTGAATATGTACAAGGGCTTGAAAGCCTAGAGGAAGGGCCACGGAGCCACACCAGCAACAGCACGCAGGCCAACTTGGTGCCTGCAGGCCAGCCAGGGTGGTCCTGGCCCCGGGCGCTCTTCCGGAAGCTTTCCATTGCCCTGCCTGAGATACCCCTCCTGTCCCGGCCCCCACTGCTTTTTTCCTTCCTCACCTCTGTCCGGAGAGAAATTCCAGCGGAAGGTATGGGTGACACATCCTCTTCTTTACAGGTGGCAGCCTGGCAACCCCTGCAGAAAGGCCAGCAGAGCCCCACTCACACCGGGCCACCAACAAAGCTGTGGCCCCTCACTCCCTCCCACCAGCAGAGCCCCGAGACTGCTGACGGGGCAGAGAATATGGAGTCAGGCACAGCTTCAGGGGCTATTGCTGCCTGGAGCGCTGTTTATATTGACCTCAAACAGGCACACCTGGCGAGGGCCGGCCGGCAGGGTAAGGCTGCCCAGGTCAGCTAATCCACAACCCTCAGGGAATCACATTGTTGAAAACGGACCTCGCTAAGGCAGAATAGAAGCCAAGGAAGAAAAGGACACAATGCCATTTGCAGCACCGTAGATGAGTCTAGAGGTAATCACGTGACTTGTAGTAAGTCAGAAAGTGAAAGACACATATCGTATCCTATCACTTATAGGTGTTACCTAAGAATGGATACCAGGGCAGATATTTCCACGGAGAAGGGCCATCACAGATTCATCAAACAAACTTATGGTTCACCAATGGAAAGGTGTGAGGATTGGTTTCATTACGATATTGGGGTTAACAGACATATACAAACACAGGTGACACATACAATCACCAAAGACCTACGGAATACCAAGAGAAGACTACTCAACATTCTGTCATAACGTACATGGGAAAAGGATCCCAGGAAGAACAGACATCTGTATATGTGTAAAAGAACCCCATCTTCCACACCTACAACAAGCCAAACATTGTAATCAAACTTGCTGTAATAAAAAATAAAAAATTAAATTAAAAACACGAACAAGAAGTAGTGAGACAAACTTGAGGGGCTTTCTCCTGGCACATTCCATTCTAAATTCCAATCTAGAACACGACTTCCATTGAGGCTCTGTTGCCCTAGTCACCAGATTTGGTAAGGGAGAACTGCTGCCACCTTGTGGCCGTTTCGCACAACAGCAGCTTTAATCCCAGCGCTGATGGTCAGTTGATATTCAAAATCATTGCAGGCCTGTAAATGACACCTGCCCTGAAAACAAATCCTGGGGTCACATATCGACCAAAAAATTCAAAGGACGTCCATATTTCAAAACGACCGTTTCAAAAGGCATATTTTACGCACATTAGTGTTCTGCTTCTTTTTCTTTCTTTCCTTTTTTTGTTAAAAATACGGGAATGGAAAAAGGCATCCCTCAGAATGGGCGAAAATCGTTGCAAACGAATCAATGGACAAAGGTTTAATCTCCAATATATATAAAGAGCTCATGCAGCTTAATATTAACAAAACAAACAACCCAATACAAAAAATGGACAGAAGATCTAAAGAGATGTTTCTTCCAAGAAGACACAGAGATGGCCAAGACGCACATGAAAAGCTGCTCAACAGCACTAATTATTAGAGAAATGCAAATCAAAACTACAATGAGGTATCACCTCACACCTGTTAGAATCGGCATCATCAGAAAATCTACAAACAACAAATTCTGGGGAGGGTGTGGACAAAAGGAGCCCTCTTCCACTATTGGTGGGAATGTAAATTGATACAGTCACTATGGAGAACGGTATGGAGTTTCCTTAAAAAAACTAGAAATAGAATTACCATCTGATCCAGCAATCCCACTTCTGGGCATATACCCAGAGAAAACCATAAATCAAAAAGGCACATTCACCACAATGTTCATGGCAGCACGATTTACAATAGCCAGGTAATGGAAGCAACGTAAATGCCCACAGACAGATGAATGGATAAAGATGTGGTACATATATAAAATGGAATATTACTCAGCCATAAAAAGGAATGAAACTGGGTCATTTGTAGAGACATCGATGGATGTAGAGACTGTCATACAGAATGAAGTAAGTCAGAAAGAGGAAAACAAATATTGTATACTAATGCATATATGTGGAACCTAAAAAATGGTACAGATGAACTGGTTTGCAGGGAAGAAACAGAGACACAGAGGTAGAGAACAAACATATGGACACCAAGTGTGGGAAGCCATGGGGTGGTGGTGGTGGGATGAGTTGGGAGATTGGGATTGACCTGTATACATGTATATGCATAAAATACATAACTAATAATAACCTGTTGTATAAAAAAATAAATCAAATTAAATTTCAAATTTTTAAAAAATAAAATTTAAAAATAAAACAGAAAAATGTTCTTCCCTTCACACAGATGTATTTATAGGAATGAATTATTTCCATGCTTATATCTATAAATACATAAAGGAGGAATACAATCTAACTTGAACCATAAAAGAAAAAAAAAAAAACCTGAACCCACCAGTTATACAGAGGAAAACCGTATCAGGGCACTTGCTCCAGCGGTAAACAATTCTGAAATTGGTCAGAGGTGGGGAATCATCTCCCATACAACCTGCAACCCACCCCCCACGCAAGGAGCATCCTCATTGCAAAGCTGGGGGACCGTGCCGAGGCATCTGTGAGTAAACGTGAGCTGAGCCCCAGGCCAGCTGCTGCTGAACTGTTCCCACCCTTCCCAGGTAAAACACCTGAATATGTACAAGGGCTTGAAAGCCTAGAGGAAGGGCCACGGAGCCACACCAGCGACAGCACGCAGGCCAACTTGGTGCCTGCAGGCCAGCCAGGGTGGTCCTGGCCCCGGGCGCTCTTCCGGAAGCTTTCCATTGCCCTGCCTGAGATACCCCTCCTGTCCCGGCCCCCACTGCTTTTTTCCTTCCTCACCTCTGTCCGGAGAGAAATTCCAGCGGAAGGTATGGGTGACACATCCTCTTCTTTACAGGTGGCAGCCTGGCAACCCCTGCAGAAAGGCCAGCAGAGCCCCACTCACACCGGGCCACCAACAAAGCTGTGGCCCCTCACTCCCTCCCACCAGCAGAGCCCCGAGACTGCTGACGGGGCAGAGAATATGGAGTCAGGCACAGCTTCAGGGGCTATTGCTGCCTGGAGCGCTGTTTATATTGACCTCAAACAGGCACACCTGGGGAGGGCCGGCCGGCAGGGTAAGGCTGCCCAGGTCAGCTAATCCACAACCCTCAGGGAATCACATTGTTGAAAACGGACCTCGCTAAGGCAGAATAGAAGCCAAGGAAGAAAAGGACACAATGCCATTTGCAGCACCGTAGATGAGTCTAGAGGTAATCACGTGACTTGTAGTAAGTCAGAAAGTGAAAGACACATATCGTATCCTATCACTTATAGGTGTTACCTAAGAATGGATACCAGGGCAGATATTTCCACGGAGAAGGGCCATCACAGATTCATCAAACAAACTTATGGTTCACCAATGGAAAGGTGTGAGGATTGGTTTCATTACGATATTGGGGTTAACACACATATACAAACACAGGTGACACATATAATCACCAAAGACCTACGGAATACCAAGAGAAGACTACTCAACATTCTGTCATAACGTACATGGGAAAAGGATCCCAGGAAGAACAGACATCTGTATATGTGTAAAAGAACCACATCTTCCACACCTACAACAAGCCAAACATTGTAATCAAACTTGCTGTAATAAAAAATAAAAAATTAAATTAAAAACACGAACAAGAAGTAGTGAGACAAACTTGAGGGGCTTTCTCCTGGCACATTCCATTCTAAATTCCAATCTAGAACACGACTTCCATTGAGGCTCTGTCGCCCTAGTCACCAGATTTGGTAAGGGAGAACTGCTGCCACCTTGTGGCCGTTTCGCACAACAGCAGCTTTAATCCCAGCGCTGATGGTCAGTTGATATTCAAAATCATTGCAGGCCTGTAAATGACACCTGCCCTGAAAACAAATCCTGGGGTCACATATCGACCAAAAAATTCAAAGGACGTCCATATTTCAAAACGACCGTTTCAAAAGGCATATTTTACGCACATTAGTGTTCTGCTTCTTTTTCTTTCCTTTTTTTGTTAAAAATACGGGAATGGAAAAAGGCATCCCTCAGAATGGGCGAAAATCGTTGCAAACGAATCAATGGACAAAGGTTTAATCTCCAATATATATAAAGAGCTCATGCAGCTTAATATTAACAAAACAAACAACCCAATACAAAAAACGGGCAGAAGATCTAAATAGATATTTCTTCCAAGAAGACACAGAGATGGCCAAGACGCACATGAAAAGCTGCTCAACAGCACTAATTATTAGAGAAATGCAAATCAAAACTACAATGAGGTATCACCTCACACCTGTTAGAATCGGCATCATCAGAAAATCTACAAACAACCAATTCTGGGGAGGGTGTGGACAAAAGGAGCCCTCTTCCACTATTGGTGGGAATGTAAATTGATACAGTCACTATGGAGAACGGTATGGAGTTTCCTTAAAAAAACTAGAAATAGAATTACCATCTGATCCAGCAATCCCACTTCTGGGCATATACCCAGAGAAAAGCATAAATCAAAAAGGCACATTCACCACAATGTTCATGGCAGCACTATTTACAATAGCCAGGTAATGGAAGCAAAGTAAATGCCCACAGACAGATGAATGGATAAAGATGTGGTACATATATAAAATGGAATATTACTCAGCCATAAGAAGGAATGAAACTGGGTTATTTGTAGAGACATCGATGGATCTAGAGACTGTCATACAGAATGAAGTAAGTCAGAAAGAGGAAAACAAATATTGTATATTAATGCATATATGTGGAACCTAAAAAATGGTACAGATGAACTGGTTTGCAGGGAAGAAACAGAGACACAGAGGTAGAGAACAAACATATGGACACCAGGTGTGGGAAGCCATGGGGTGCTGGTGGTGGGATGAGTTGGGAGATTGGCATTGACCTTTATACATGTATATGCATAAAATACATAACTAATAATAACCTGCTGTATAAAAAAATAAATCAAATTACATTTCAAATTTTTAAAAAATAAAATTTAAAATAAAACAGAAAAATGTTCTTCCCTTCACACAGATGTATTTATAGGAATGAATTATTTCCATGCTTATATCTATAAATACATAAAGGAGGAATACAATCTAACTTGAACCATAAAAGAAAAAAAAAAAAACCTGAACCCACCAGTTATACAGAGGAAAACCCTATCAGGGCACTTGCTCCAGCGGTAAACAATTCTGAAATTGGTCAGAGGTGGGGAATCATCTCCCATACAACCAGCAACCCACCCCCCACGCAAGGAGCATCCTCATTGCAAAGCTGGGGGACCGTGCCGAGGCATCTGTGAGTAAACGTGAGCTGAGCCCCAGGCCAGCTGCTGCTGAACTGTTCCCACCCTTCCCAGGTAAAACACCTGAATATGTACAAGGGCTTGAAAGCCTAGAGGAAGGGCCACGGAGCCACACCAGCGACAGCACGCAGGCCAACTTGGTGCCTGCAGGCCAGCCAGGGTGGTCCTGGCCCCGGGCGCTCTTCCGGAAGCTTTCCATTGCCCTGCCTGAGATACCCCTCCTGTCCCGGCCCCCACTGCTTTTTTCCTTCCTCACCTCTGTCCGGAGAGAAATTCCAGCGGAAGGTATGGGTGACACATCCTCTTCTTTACAGGTGGCAGCCTGGCAACCCCTGCAGAAAGGCCAGCAGAGCCCCACTCACACCGGGCCACCAACAAAGCTGTGGCCCCTCACTCCCTCCCACCAGCAGAGCCCCGAGACTGCTGACGGGGCAGAGAATATGGAGTCAGGCACAGCTTCAGGGGCTATTGCTGCCTGGAGCGCTGTTTATATTGACCTCAAACAGGCACACCTGGCGAGGGCCGGCCGGCAGGGTAAGGCTGCCCAGGTCAGCTAATCCACAACCCTCAGGGAATCACATTGTTGAAAACGGACCTCGCTAAGGCAGAATAGAAGCCAAGGAAGAAAAGGACACAATGCCATTTGCAGCACCGTAGATGAGTCTAGAGGTAATCACGTGACTTGTAGTAAGTCAGAAAGTGAAAGACACATATCGTATCCTATCACTTATAGGTGTTACCTAAGAATGGATACCAGGGCAGATATTTCCACGGAGAAGGGCCATCACAGATTCATCAAACAAACTTATGGTTCACCAATGGAAAGGTGTGAGGATTGGTTTCATTACGATATTGGGGTTAACAGACATATACAAACACAGGTGACACATACAATCACCAAAGACCTACGGAATACCAAGAGAAGACTACTCAACATTCTGTCATAACGTACATGGGAAAAGGATCCCAGGAAGAACAGACATCTGTATATGTGTAAAAGAACCCCATCTTCCACACCTACAACAAGCCAAACATTGTAATCAAACTTGCTGTAATAAAAAATAAAAAAATAAATTAAAAACACGAACAAGAAGTAGTGAGACAAACTTGAGGGGCTTTCTCCTGGCACATTCCATTCTAAATTCCAATCTAGAACATGACTTCCATTGAGGCTCTGTTGCCCTAGTCACCAGATTTGGTAAGGGAGAACTGCTGCCACCTTGTGGCCGTTTCGCACAACAGCAGCTTTAATCCCAGCGCTGATGGTCAGTTGATATTCAAAATCATTGCAGGCCTGTAAATGACACCTGCCCTGAAAACAAATCCTGGGGTCACATATCGACCAAAAAATTCAAAGGACGTCCATATTTCAAAACGACCGTTTCAAAAGGCATATTTTACGCACATTAGTGTTCTGCTTCTTTTTCTTTCTTTCCTTTTTTTGTTAAAAATACGGGAATGGAAAAAGGCATCCCTCAGAATGGGCGAAAATCGTTGCAAACGAATCAATGGACAAAGGTCTAATCTCCAATATATATAAAGAGCTCATGCAGCTTAATATTAACAAAACAAACAACCCAATACAAAAAATGGGCAGAAGATCTAAAGAGATGTTTCTTCCAAGAAGACACAGAGATGGCCAAGACGCACATGAAAAGCTGCTCAACAGCACTAATTATTAGAGAAATGCAAATCAAAACTACAATGAGGTATCACCTCACACCTGTTAGAATCGGCATCATCAGAAAATCTACAAACAACAAATTCTGGGGAGGGTGTGGACAAAAGGAGCCCTCTTCCACTATTGGTGGGAATGTAAATTGATACAGTCACTATGGAGAACGGTATGGAGTTTCCTTAAAAAAACTAGAAATAGAATTACCATCTGATCCAGCAATCCCACTTCTGGGCATATACCCAGAGAAAACCATAAATCAAAAAGGCACATTCACCACAATGTTCATGGCAGCACGATTTACAATAGCCAGGTAATGGAAGCAACGTAAATGCCCACAGACAGATGAATGGATAAAGATGTGGTACATATATAAAATGGAATATTACTCAGCCATAAAAAGGAATGAAACTGGGTCATTTGTAGAGACATCGATGGATCTAGAGACTGTCATACAGAATGAAGTAAGTCAGAAAGAGGAAAACAAATATTGTATATTAATGCATATATGTGGAACCTAAAAAATGGTACAGATGAACTGGTTTGCAGGGAAGAAACAGAGACACAGAGGTAGAGAACAAACATATGGACACCAAGTGTGGGAAGCCATGGGGTGGTGGTGGTGGGATGAGTTGGGAGATTGGGATTGACCTGTATACATGTATATGCATAAAATACATAACTAATAATAACCTGTTGTATAAAAAAATAAATCAAATTAAATTTCAAATTTTTAAAAAATAAAATTTAAAAATAAAACAGAAAAATGTCCTTCCCTTCACACAGATGTATTTATAGGAATGAATTATTTCCATGCTTATATCTATAAATACATAAAGGAGGAATACAATCTAACTTGAACCATAAAAGAAAAAAAAAAACCTGAACCCACCAGTTATACAGAGGAAAACCGTATCAGGGCACTTGCTCCAGCGGTAAACAATTCTGAAATTGGTCAGAGGTGGGGAATCATCTCCCATACAACCAGCAACCCACCCCCCACGCAAGGAGCATCCTCATTGCAAAGCTGGGGGACCGTGCCGAGGCATCTGTGAGTAAACGTGAGCTGAGCCCCAGGCCAGCTGCTGCTGAACTGTTCCCACCCTTCCCAGGTAAAACACCTGAATATGTACAAGGGCTTGAAAGCCTAGAGGAAGGGCCACGGAGCCACACCAGCGACAGCACGCAGGCCAACTTGGTGCCTGCAGGCCAGCCAGGGTGGTCCTGGCCCCGGGCGCTCTTCCGGAAGCTTTCCATTGCCCTGCCTGAGATACCCCTCCTGTCCCGGCCCCCACTGCTTTTTTCCTTCCTCACCTCTGTCCGGAGAGAAATTCCAGCGGAAGGTATGGGTGACACATCCTCTTCTTTACAGGTGGCAGCCTGGCAACCCCTGCAGAAAGGCCAGCAGAGCCCCACTCACACCGGGCCACCAACAAAGCTGTGGCCCCTCACTCCCTCCCACCAGCAGAGCCCCGAGACTGCTGACGGGGCAGAGAATATGGAGTCAGGCACAGCTTCAGGGGCTATTGCTGCCTGGAGCGCTGTTTATATTGACCTCAAACAGGCACACCTGGCGAGGGCCGGCCGGCAGGGTAAGGCTGCCCAGGTCAGCTAATCCACAACCCTCAGGGAATCACATTGTTGAAAACGGACCTCGCTAAGGCAGAATAGAAGCCAAGGAAGAAAAGGACACAATGCCATTTGCAGCACCGTAGATGAGTCTAGAGGTAATCACGTGACTTGTAGTAAGTCAGAAAGTGAAAGACACATATCGTATCCTATCACTTATAGGTGTTACCTAAGAATGGATACCAGGGCAGATATTTCCACGGAGAAGGGCCATCACAGATTCATCAAACAAACTTATGGTTCACCAATGGAAAGGTGTGAGGATTGGTTTCATTACGATATTGGGGTTAACAGACATATACAAACACAGGTGACACATACAATCACCAAAGACCTACGGAATACCAAGAGAAGACTACTCAACATTCTGTCATAACGTACATGGGAAAAGGATCCCAGGAAGAACAGACATCTGTATATGTGTAAAAGAACCCCATCTTCCACACCTACAACAAGCCAAACATTGTAATCAAACTTGCTGTAATAAAAAATAAAAAAATAAATTAAAAACACGAACAAGAAGTAGTGAGACAAACTTGAGGGGCTTTCTCCTGGCACATTCCATTCTAAATTCCAATCTAGAACATGACTTCCATTGAGGCTCTGTTGCCCTAGTCACCAGATTTGGTAAGGGAGAACTGCTGCCACCTTGTGGCCGTTTCGCACAACAGCAGCTTTAATCCCAGCGCTGATGGTCAGTTGATATTCAAAATCATTGCAGGCCTGTAAATGACACCTGCCCTGAAAACAAATCCTGGGGTCACATATCGACCAAAAAATTCAAAGGACGTCCATATTTCAAAACGACCGTTTCAAAAGGCATATTTTACGCACATTAGTGTTCTGCTTCTTTTTATTTCTTTCCTTTTTTTGTTAAAAATACGGGAATGGAAAAAGGCATCCCTCAGAATGGGCGAAAATCGTTGCAAACGAATCAATGGACAAAGGTTTAATCTCCAATATATATAAAGAGCTCATGCAGCTTAATATTAACAAAACAAACAACCCAATACAAAAAATGGGCAGAAGATCTAAAGAGATGTTTCTTCCAAGAAGACACAGAGATGGCCAAGACGCACATGAAAAGCTGCTCAACAGCACTAATTATTAGAGAAATGCAAATCAAAACTACAATGAGGTATCACCTCACACCTGTTAGAATCGGCATCATCAGAAAATCTACAAACAACAAATTCTGGGGAGGGTGTGGACAAAAGGAGCCCTCTTCCACTATTGGTGGGAATGTAAATTGATACAGTCACTATGGAGAACGGTATGGAGTTTCCTTAAAAAAACTAGAAATAGAATTACCATCTGATCCAGCAATCCCACTTCTGGGCATATACCCAGAGAAAACCATAAATCAAAAAGGCACATTCACCACAATGTTCATGGCAGCACGATTTACAATAGCCAGGTAATGGAAGCAACGTAAATGCCCACAGACAGATGAATGGATAAAGATGTGGTACATATATAAAATGGAATATTACTCAGCCATAAAAAGGAATGAAACTGGGTCATTTGTAGAGACATCGATGGATCTAGAGACTGTCATACAGAATGAAGTAAGTCAGAAAGAGGAAAACAAATATTGTATATTAATGCATATATGTGGAACCTAAAAAATGGTACAGATGAACTGGTTTGCAGGGACGAAACAGAGACACAGAGTTAGAGAACAAACATATGGACACCAAGTGTGGGAAGCCATGGGGTGGTGGTGGTGGGATGAGTTGGGAGATTGGGATTGACCTGTATACATGTATATGCATAAAATACATAACTAATAATAACCTGTTGTATAAAAAAATAAATCAAATTAAATTTCAAATTTTTAAAAAATAAAATTTAAAAATAAAACAGAAAAATGTCCTTCCCTTCACACAGATGTATTTATAGGAATGAATTATTTCCATGCTTATATCTATAAATACATAAAGGAGGAATACAATCTAACTTGAACCATAAAAGAAAAAAAAAAACCTGAACCCACCAGTTATACAGAGGAAAACCGTATCAGGGCACTTGCTCCAGCGGTAAACAATTCTGAAATTGGTCAGAGGTGGGGAATCATCTCCCATACAACCAGCAACCCACCCCCCACGCAAGGAGCATCCTCATTGCAAAGCTGGGGGACCGTGCCGAGGCATCTGTGAGTAAACGTGAGCTGAGCCCCAGGCCAGCTGCTGCTGAACTGTTCCCACCCTTCCCAGGTAAAACACCTGAATATGTACAAGGGCTTGAAAGCCTAGAGGAAGGGCCACGGAGCCACACCAGCAACAGCACGCAGGCCAACTTGGTGCCTGCAGGCCAGCCAGGGTGGTCCTGGCCCCGGGCGCTCTTCCGGAAGCTTTCCATTGCCCTGCCTGAGATACCCCTCCTGTCCCGGCCCCCACTGCTTTTTTCCTTCCTCACCTCTGTCCGGAGAGAAATTCCAGCGGAAGGTATGGGTGACACATCCTCTTCTTTACAGGTGGCAGCCTGGCAACCCCTGCAGAAAGGCCAGCAGAGCCCCACTCACACCGGGCCACCAACAAAGCTGTGGCCCCTCACTCCCTCCCACCAGCAGAGCCCCGAGACTGCTGACGGGGCAGAGAATATGGAGTCAGGCACAGCTTCAGGGGCTATTGCTGCCTGGAGCGCTGTTTATATTGACCTCAAACAGGCACACCTGGCGAGGGCCGGCCGGCAGGGTAAGGCTGCCCAGGTCAGCTAATCCACAACCCTCAGGGAATCACATTGTTGAAAACGGACCTCGCTAAGGCAGAATAGAAGCCAAGGAAGAAAAGGACACAATGCCATTTGCAGCACCGTAGATGAGTCTAGAGGTAATCACGTGACTTGTAGTAAGTCAGAAAGTGAAAGACACATATCGTATCCTATCACTTATAGGTGTTACCTAAGAATGGATACCAGGGCAGATATTTCCACGGAGAAGGGCCATCACAGATTCATCAAACAAACTTATGGTTCACCAATGGAAAGGTGTGAGGATTGGTTTCATTACGATATTGGGGTTAACAGACATATACAAACACAGGTGACACATACAATCACCAAAGACCTACGGAATACCAAGAGAAGACTACTCAACATTCTGTCATAACGTACATGGGAAAAGGATCCCAGGAAGAACAGACATCTGTATATGTGTAAAAGAACCCCATCTTCCACACCTACAACAAGCCAAACATTGTAATCAAACTTGCTGTAATAAAAAATAAAAAATTAAATTAAAAACACGAACAAGAAGTAGTGAGACAAACTTGAGGGGCTTTCTCCTGGCACATTCCATTCTAAATTCCAATCTAGAACACGACTTCCATTGAGGCTCTGTTGCCCTAGTCACCAGATTTGGTAAGGGAGAACTGCTGCCACCTTGTGGCCGTTTCGCACAACAGCAGCTTTAATCCCAGCGCTGATGGTCAGTTGATATTCAAAATCATTGCAGGCCTGTAAATGACACCTGCCCTGAAAACAAATCCTGGGGTCACATATCGACCAAAAAATTCAAAGGACGTCCATATTTCAAAACGACCGTTTCAAAAGGCATATTTTACGCACATTAGTGTTCTGCTTCTTTTTCTTTCTTTCCTTTTTTTGTTAAAAATACGGGAATGGAAAAAGGCATCCCTCAGAATGGGCGAAAATCGTTGCAAACGAATCAATGGACAAAGGTTTAATCTCCAATATATATAAAGAGCTCATGCAGCTTAATATTAACAAAACAAACAACCCAATACAAAAAATGGACAGAAGATCTAAAGAGATGTTTCTTCCAAGAAGACACAGAGATGGCCAAGACGCACATGAAAAGCTGCTCAACAGCACTAATTATTAGAGAAATGCAAATCAAAACTACAATGAGGTATCACCTCACACCTGTTAGAATCGGCATCATCAGAAAATCTACAAACAACAAATTCTGGGGAGGGTGTGGACAAAAGGAGCCCTCTTCCACTATTGGTGGGAATGTAAATTGATACAGTCACTATGGAGAACGGTATGGAGTTTCCTTAAAAAAACTAGAAATAGAATTACCATCTGATCCAGCAATCCCACTTCTGGGCATATACCCAGAGAAAACCATAAATCAAAAAGGCACATTCACCACAATGTTCATGGCAGCACGATTTACAATAGCCAGGTAATGGAAGCAACGTAAATGCCCACAGACAGATGAATGGATAAAGATGTGGTACATATATAAAATGGAATATTACTCAGCCATAAAAAGGAATGAAACTGGGTCATTTGTAGAGACATCGATGGATGTAGAGACTGTCATACAGAATGAAGTAAGTCAGAAAGAGGAAAACAAATATTGTATACTAATGCATATATGTGGAACCTAAAAAATGGTACAGATGAACTGGTTTGCAGGGAAGAAACAGAGACACAGAGGTAGAGAACAAACATATGGACACCAAGTGTGGGAAGCCATGGGGTGGTGGTGGTGGGATGAGTTGGGAGATTGGGATTGACCTGTATACATGTATATGCATAAAATACATAACTAATAATAACCTGTTGTATAAAAAAATAAATCAAATTAAATTTCAAATTTTTAAAAAATAAAATTTAAAAATAAAACAGAAAAATGTTCTTCCCTTCACACAGATGTATTTATAGGAATGAATTATTTCCATGCTTATATCTATAAATACATAAAGGAGGAATACAATCTAACTTGAACCATAAAAGAAAAAAAAAAAAACCTGAACCCACCAGTTATACAGAGGAAAACCGTATCAGGGCACTTGCTCCAGCGGTAAACAATTCTGAAATTGGTCAGAGGTGGGGAATCATCTCCCATACAACCTGCAACCCACCCCCCACGCAAGGAGCATCCTCATTGCAAAGCTGGGGGACCGTGCCGAGGCATCTGTGAGTAAACGTGAGCTGAGCCCCAGGCCAGCTGCTGCTGAACTGTTCCCACCCTTCCCAGGTAAAACACCTGAATATGTACAAGGGCTTGAAAGCCTAGAGGAAGGGCCACGGAGCCACACCAGCGACAGCACGCAGGCCAACTTGGTGCCTGCAGGCCAGCCAGGGTGGTCCTGGCCCCGGGCGCTCTTCCGGAAGCTTTCCATTGCCCTGCCTGAGATACCCCTCCTGTCCCGGCCCCCACTGCTTTTTTCCTTCCTCACCTCTGTCCGGAGAGAAATTCCAGCGGAAGGTATGGGTGACACATCCTCTTCTTTACAGGTGGCAGCCTGGCAACCCCTGCAGAAAGGCCAGCAGAGCCCCACTCACACCGGGCCACCAACAAAGCTGTGGCCCCTCACTCCCTCCCACCAGCAGAGCCCCGAGACTGCTGACGGGGCAGAGAATATGGAGTCAGGCACAGCTTCAGGGGCTATTGCTGCCTGGAGCGCTGTTTATATTGACCTCAAACAGGCACACCTGGGGAGGGCCGGCCGGCAGGGTAAGGCTGCCCAGGTCAGCTAATCCACAACCCTCAGGGAATCACATTGTTGAAAACGGACCTCGCTAAGGCAGAATAGAAGCCAAGGAAGAAAAGGACACAATGCCATTTGCAGCACCGTAGATGAGTCTAGAGGTAATCACGTGACTTGTAGTAAGTCAGAAAGTGAAAGACACATATCGTATCCTATCACTTATAGGTGTTACCTAAGAATGGATACCAGGGCAGATATTTCCACGGAGAAGGGCCATCACAGATTCATCAAACAAACTTATGGTTCACCAATGGAAAGGTGTGAGGATTGGTTTCATTACGATATTGGGGTTAACACACATATACAAACACAGGTGACACATATAATCACCAAAGACCTACGGAATACCAAGAGAAGACTACTCAACATTCTGTCATAACGTACATGGGAAAAGGATCCCAGGAAGAACAGACATCTGTATATGTGTAAAAGAACCACATCTTCCACACCTACAACAAGCCAAACATTGTAATCAAACTTGCTGTAATAAAAAATAAAAAATTAAATTAAAAACACGAACAAGAAGTAGTGAGACAAACTTGAGGGGCTTTCTCCTGGCACATTCCATTCTAAATTCCAATCTAGAACACGACTTCCATTGAGGCTCTGTCGCCCTAGTCACCAGATTTGGTAAGGGAGAACTGCTGCCACCTTGTGGCCGTTTCGCACAACAGCAGCTTTAATCCCAGCGCTGATGGTCAGTTGATATTCAAAATCATTGCAGGCCTGTAAATGACACCTGCCCTGAAAACAAATCCTGGGGTCACATATCGACCAAAAAATTCAAAGGACGTCCATATTTCAAAACGACCGTTTCAAAAGGCATATTTTACGCACATTAGTGTTCTGCTTCTTTTTCTTTCCTTTTTTTGTTAAAAATACGGGAATGGAAAAAGGCATCCCTCAGAATGGGCGAAAATCGTTGCAAACGAATCAATGGACAAAGGTTTAATCTCCAATATATATAAAGAGCTCATGCAGCTTAATATTAACAAAACAAACAACCCAATACAAAAAACGGGCAGAAGATCTAAATAGATATTTCTTCCAAGAAGACACAGAGATGGCCAAGACGCACATGAAAAGCTGCTCAACAGCACTAATTATTAGAGAAATGCAAATCAAAACTACAATGAGGTATCACCTCACACCTGTTAGAATCGGCATCATCAGAAAATCTACAAACAACCAATTCTGGGGAGGGTGTGGACAAAAGGAGCCCTCTTCCACTATTGGTGGGAATGTAAATTGATACAGTCACTATGGAGAACGGTATGGAGTTTCCTTAAAAAAACTAGAAATAGAATTACCATCTGATCCAGCAATCCCACTTCTGGGCATATACCCAGAGAAAAGCATAAATCAAAAAGGCACATTCACCACAATGTTCATGGCAGCACTATTTACAATAGCCAGGTAATGGAAGCAAAGTAAATGCCCACAGACAGATGAATGGATAAAGATGTGGTACATATATAAAATGGAATATTACTCAGCCATAAGAAGGAATGAAACTGGGTTATTTGTAGAGACATCGATGGATCTAGAGACTGTCATACAGAATGAAGTAAGTCAGAAAGAGGAAAACAAATATTGTATATTAATGCATATATGTGGAACCTAAAAAATGGTACAGATGAACTGGTTTGCAGGGAAGAAACAGAGACACAGAGGTAGAGAACAAACATATGGACACCAGGTGTGGGAAGCCATGGGGTGCTGGTGGTGGGATGAGTTGGGAGATTGGCATTGACCTTTATACATGTATATGCATAAAATACATAACTAATAATAACCTGCTGTATAAAAAAATAAATCAAATTACATTTCAAATTTTTAAAAAATAAAATTTAAAATAAAACAGAAAAATGTTCTTCCCTTCACACAGATGTATTTATAGGAATGAATTATTTCCATGCTTATATCTATAAATACATAAAGGAGGAATACAATCTAACTTGAACCATAAAAGAAAAAAAAAAAAACCTGAACCCACCAGTTATACAGAGGAAAACCCTATCAGGGCACTTGCTCCAGCGGTAAACAATTCTGAAATTGGTCAGAGGTGGGGAATCATCTCCCATACAACCAGCAACCCACCCCCCACGCAAGGAGCATCCTCATTGCAAAGCTGGGGGACCGTGCCGAGGCATCTGTGAGTAAACGTGAGCTGAGCCCCAGGCCAGCTGCTGCTGAACTGTTCCCACCCTTCCCAGGTAAAACACCTGAATATGTACAAGGGCTTGAAAGCCTAGAGGAAGGGCCACGGAGCCACACCAGCGACAGCACGCAGGCCAACTTGGTGCCTGCAGGCCAGCCAGGGTGGTCCTGGCCCCGGGCGCTCTTCCGGAAGCTTTCCATTGCCCTGCCTGAGATACCCCTCCTGTCCCGGCCCCCACTGCTTTTTTCCTTCCTCACCTCTGTCCGGAGAGAAATTCCAGCGGAAGGTATGGGTGACACATCCTCTTCTTTACAGGTGGCAGCCTGGCAACCCCTGCAGAAAGGCCAGCAGAGCCCCACTCACACCGGGCCACCAACAAAGCTGTGGCCCCTCACTCCCTCCCACCAGCAGAGCCCCGAGACTGCTGACGGGGCAGAGAATATGGAGTCAGGCACAGCTTCAGGGGCTATTGCTGCCTGGAGCGCTGTTTATATTGACCTCAAACAGGCACACCTGGCGAGGGCCGGCCGGCAGGGTAAGGCTGCCCAGGTCAGCTAATCCACAACCCTCAGGGAATCACATTGTTGAAAACGGACCTCGCTAAGGCAGAATAGAAGCCAAGGAAGAAAAGGACACAATGCCATTTGCAGCACCGTAGATGAGTCTAGAGGTAATCACGTGACTTGTAGTAAGTCAGAAAGTGAAAGACACATATCGTATCCTATCACTTATAGGTGTTACCTAAGAATGGATACCAGGGCAGATATTTCCACGGAGAAGGGCCATCACAGATTCATCAAACAAACTTATGGTTCACCAATGGAAAGGTGTGAGGATTGGTTTCATTACGATATTGGGGTTAACAGACATATACAAACACAGGTGACACATACAATCACCAAAGACCTACGGAATACCAAGAGAAGACTACTCAACATTCTGTCATAACGTACATGGGAAAAGGATCCCAGGAAGAACAGACATCTGTATATGTGTAAAAGAACCCCATCTTCCACACCTACAACAAGCCAAACATTGTAATCAAACTTGCTGTAATAAAAAATAAAAAAATAAATTAAAAACACGAACAAGAAGTAGTGAGACAAACTTGAGGGGCTTTCTCCTGGCACATTCCATTCTAAATTCCAATCTAGAACATGACTTCCATTGAGGCTCTGTTGCCCTAGTCACCAGATTTGGTAAGGGAGAACTGCTGCCACCTTGTGGCCGTTTCGCACAACAGCAGCTTTAATCCCAGCGCTGATGGTCAGTTGATATTCAAAATCATTGCAGGCCTGTAAATGACACCTGCCCTGAAAACAAATCCTGGGGTCACATATCGACCAAAAAATTCAAAGGACGTCCATATTTCAAAACGACCGTTTCAAAAGGCATATTTTACGCACATTAGTGTTCTGCTTCTTTTTCTTTCTTTCCTTTTTTTGTTAAAAATACGGGAATGGAAAAAGGCATCCCTCAGAATGGGCGAAAATCGTTGCAAACGAATCAATGGACAAAGGTCTAATCTCCAATATATATAAAGAGCTCATGCAGCTTAATATTAACAAAACAAACAACCCAATACAAAAAATGGGCAGAAGATCTAAAGAGATGTTTCTTCCAAGAAGACACAGAGATGGCCAAGACGCACATGAAAAGCTGCTCAACAGCACTAATTATTAGAGAAATGCAAATCAAAACTACAATGAGGTATCACCTCACACCTGTTAGAATCGGCATCATCAGAAAATCTACAAACAACAAATTCTGGGGAGGGTGTGGACAAAAGGAGCCCTCTTCCACTATTGGTGGGAATGTAAATTGATACAGTCACTATGGAGAACGGTATGGAGTTTCCTTAAAAAAACTAGAAATAGAATTACCATCTGATCCAGCAATCCCACTTCTGGGCATATACCCAGAGAAAACCATAAATCAAAAAGGCACATTCACCACAATGTTCATGGCAGCACGATTTACAATAGCCAGGTAATGGAAGCAACGTAAATGCCCACAGACAGATGAATGGATAAAGATGTGGTACATATATAAAATGGAATATTACTCAGCCATAAAAAGGAATGAAACTGGGTCATTTGTAGAGACATCGATGGATCTAGAGACTGTCATACAGAATGAAGTAAGTCAGAAAGAGGAAAACAAATATTGTATATTAATGCATATATGTGGAACCTAAAAAATGGTACAGATGAACTGGTTTGCAGGGAAGAAACAGAGACACAGAGGTAGAGAACAAACATATGGACACCAAGTGTGGGAAGCCATGGGGTGGTGGTGGTGGGATGAGTTGGGAGATTGGGATTGACCTGTATACATGTATATGCATAAAATACATAACTAATAATAACCTGTTGTATAAAAAAATAAATCAAATTAAATTTCAAATTTTTAAAAAATAAAATTTAAAAATAAAACAGAAAAATGTCCTTCCCTTCACACAGATGTATTTATAGGAATGAATTATTTCCATGCTTATATCTATAAATACATAAAGGAGGAATACAATCTAACTTGAACCATAAAAGAAAAAAAAAAACCTGAACCCACCAGTTATACAGAGGAAAACCGTATCAGGGCACTTGCTCCAGCGGTAAACAATTCTGAAATTGGTCAGAGGTGGGGAATCATCTCCCATACAACCAGCAACCCACCCCCCACGCAAGGAGCATCCTCATTGCAAAGCTGGGGGACCGTGCCGAGGCATCTGTGAGTAAACGTGAGCTGAGCCCCAGGCCAGCTGCTGCTGAACTGTTCCCACCCTTCCCAGGTAAAACACCTGAATATGTACAAGGGCTTGAAAGCCTAGAGGAAGGGCCACGGAGCCACACCAGCGACAGCACGCAGGCCAACTTGGTGCCTGCAGGCCAGCCAGGGTGGTCCTGGCCCCGGGCGCTCTTCCGGAAGCTTTCCATTGCCCTGCCTGAGATACCCCTCCTGTCCCGGCCCCCACTGCTTTTTTCCTTCCTCACCTCTGTCCGGAGAGAAATTCCAGCGGAAGGTATGGGTGACACATCCTCTTCTTTACAGGTGGCAGCCTGGCAACCCCTGCAGAAAGGCCAGCAGAGCCCCACTCACACCGGGCCACCAACAAAGCTGTGGCCCCTCACTCCCTCCCACCAGCAGAGCCCCGAGACTGCTGACGGGGCAGAGAATATGGAGTCAGGCACAGCTTCAGGGGCTATTGCTGCCTGGAGCGCTGTTTATATTGACCTCAAACAGGCACACCTGGCGAGGGCCGGCCGGCAGGGTAAGGCTGCCCAGGTCAGCTAATCCACAACCCTCAGGGAATCACATTGTTGAAAACGGACCTCGCTAAGGCAGAATAGAAGCCAAGGAAGAAAAGGACACAATGCCATTTGCAGCACCGTAGATGAGTCTAGAGGTAATCACGTGACTTGTAGTAAGTCAGAAAGTGAAAGACACATATCGTATCCTATCACTTATAGGTGTTACCTAAGAATGGATACCAGGGCAGATATTTCCACGGAGAAGGGCCATCACAGATTCATCAAACAAACTTATGGTTCACCAATGGAAAGGTGTGAGGATTGGTTTCATTACGATATTGGGGTTAACAGACATATACAAACACAGGTGACACATACAATCACCAAAGACCTACGGAATACCAAGAGAAGACTACTCAACATTCTGTCATAACGTACATGGGAAAAGGATCCCAGGAAGAACAGACATCTGTATATGTGTAAAAGAACCCCATCTTCCACACCTACAACAAGCCAAACATTGTAATCAAACTTGCTGTAATAAAAAATAAAAAAATAAATTAAAAACACGAACAAGAAGTAGTGAGACAAACTTGAGGGGCTTTCTCCTGGCACATTCCATTCTAAATTCCAATCTAGAACATGACTTCCATTGAGGCTCTGTTGCCCTAGTCACCAGATTTGGTAAGGGAGAACTGCTGCCACCTTGTGGCCGTTTCGCACAACAGCAGCTTTAATCCCAGCGCTGATGGTCAGTTGATATTCAAAATCATTGCAGGCCTGTAAATGACACCTGCCCTGAAAACAAATCCTGGGGTCACATATCGACCAAAAAATTCAAAGGACGTCCATATTTCAAAACGACCGTTTCAAAAGGCATATTTTACGCACATTAGTGTTCTGCTTCTTTTTATTTCTTTCCTTTTTTTGTTAAAAATACGGGAATGGAAAAAGGCATCCCTCAGAATGGGCGAAAATCGTTGCAAACGAATCAATGGACAAAGGTTTAATCTCCAATATATATAAAGAGCTCATGCAGCTTAATATTAACAAAACAAACAACCCAATACAAAAAATGGGCAGAAGATCTAAAGAGATGTTTCTTCCAAGAAGACACAGAGATGGCCAAGACGCACATGAAAAGCTGCTCAACAGCACTAATTATTAGAGAAATGCAAATCAAAACTACAATGAGGTATCACCTCACACCTGTTAGAATCGGCATCATCAGAAAATCTACAAACAACAAATTCTGGGGAGGGTGTGGACAAAAGGAGCCCTCTTCCACTATTGGTGGGAATGTAAATTGATACAGTCACTATGGAGAACGGTATGGAGTTTCCTTAAAAAAACTAGAAATAGAATTACCATCTGATCCAGCAATCCCACTTCTGGGCATATACCCAGAGAAAACCATAAATCAAAAAGGCACATTCACCACAATGTTCATGGCAGCACGATTTACAATAGCCAGGTAATGGAAGCAACGTAAATGCCCACAGACAGATGAATGGATAAAGATGTGGTACATATATAAAATGGAATATTACTCAGCCATAAAAAGGAATGAAACTGGGTCATTTGTAGAGACATCGATGGATCTAGAGACTGTCATACAGAATGAAGTAAGTCAGAAAGAGGAAAACAAATATTGTATATTAATGCATATATGTGGAACCTAAAAAATGGTACAGATGAACTGGTTTGCAGGGACGAAACAGAGACACAGAGTTAGAGAACAAACATATGGACACCAAGTGTGGGAAGCCATGGGGTGGTGGTGGTGGGATGAGTTGGGAGATTGGGATTGACCTGTATACATGTATATGCATAAAATACATAACTAATAATAACCTGTTGTATAAAAAAATAAATCAAATTAAATTTCAAATTTTTAAAAAATAAAATTTAAAAATAAAACAGAAAAATGTCCTTCCCTTCACACAGATGTATTTATAGGAATGAATTATTTCCATGCTTATATCTATAAATACATAAAGGAGGAATACAATCTAACTTGAACCATAAAAGAAAAAAAAAAACCTGAACCCACCAGTTATACAGAGGAAAACCGTATCAGGGCACTTGCTCCAGCGGTAAACAATTCTGAAATTGGTCAGAGGTGGGGAATCATCTCCCATACAACCAGCAACCCACCCCCCACGCAAGGAGCATCCTCATTGCAAAGCTGGGGGACCGTGCCGAGGCATCTGTGAGTAAACGTGAGCTGAGCCCCAGGCCAGCTGCTGCTGAACTGTTCCCACCCTTCCCAGGTAAAACACCTGAATATGTACAAGGGCTTGAAAGCCTAGAGGAAGGGCCACGGAGCCACACCAGCAACAGCACGCAGGCCAACTTGGTGCCTGCAGGCCAGCCAGGGTGGTCCTGGCCCCGGGCGCTCTTCCGGAAGCTTTCCATTGCCCTGCCTGAGATACCCCTCCTGTCCCGGCCCCCACTGCTTTTTTCCTTCCTCACCTCTGTCCGGAGAGAAATTCCAGCGGAAGGTATGGGTGACACATCCTCTTCTTTACAGGTGGCAGCCTGGCAACCCCTGCAGAAAGGCCAGCAGAGCCCCACTCACACCGGGCCACCAACAAAGCTGTGGCCCCTCACTCCCTCCCACCAGCAGAGCCCCGAGACTGCTGACGGGGCAGAGAATATGGAGTCAGGCACAGCTTCAGGGGCTATTGCTGCCTGGAGCGCTGTTTATATTGACCTCAAACAGGCACACCTGGCGAGGGCCGGCCGGCAGGGTAAGGCTGCCCAGGTCAGCTAATCCACAACCCTCAGGGAATCACATTGTTGAAAACGGACCTCGCTAAGGCAGAATAGAAGCCAAGGAAGAAAAGGACACAATGCCATTTGCAGCACCGTAGATGAGTCTAGAGGTAATCACGTGACTTGTAGTAAGTCAGAAAGTGAAAGACACATATCGTATCCTATCACTTATAGGTGTTACCTAAGAATGGATACCAGGGCAGATATTTCCACGGAGAAGGGCCATCACAGATTCATCAAACAAACTTATGGTTCACCAATGGAAAGGTGTGAGGATTGGTTTCATTACGATATTGGGGTTAACAGACATATACAAACACAGGTGACACATACAATCACCAAAGACCTACGGAATACCAAGAGAAGACTACTCAACATTCTGTCATAACGTACATGGGAAAAGGATCCCAGGAAGAACAGACATCTGTATATGTGTAAAAGAACCCCATCTTCCACACCTACAACAAGCCAAACATTGTAATCAAACTTGCTGTAATAAAAAATAAAAAATTAAATTAAAAACACGAACAAGAAGTAGTGAGACAAACTTGAGGGGCTTTCTCCTGGCACATTCCATTCTAAATTCCAATCTAGAACACGACTTCCATTGAGGCTCTGTTGCCCTAGTCACCAGATTTGGTAAGGGAGAACTGCTGCCACCTTGTGGCCGTTTCGCACAACAGCAGCTTTAATCCCAGCGCTGATGGTCAGTTGATATTCAAAATCATTGCAGGCCTGTAAATGACACCTGCCCTGAAAACAAATCCTGGGGTCACATATCGACCAAAAAATTCAAAGGACGTCCATATTTCAAAACGACCGTTTCAAAAGGCATATTTTACGCACATTAGTGTTCTGCTTCTTTTTCTTTCTTTCCTTTTTTTGTTAAAAATACGGGAATGGAAAAAGGCATCCCTCAGAATGGGCGAAAATCGTTGCAAACGAATCAATGGACAAAGGTTTAATCTCCAATATATATAAAGAGCTCATGCAGCTTAATATTAACAAAACAAACAACCCAATACAAAAAATGGACAGAAGATCTAAAGAGATGTTTCTTCCAAGAAGACACAGAGATGGCCAAGACGCACATGAAAAGCTGCTCAACAGCACTAATTATTAGAGAAATGCAAATCAAAACTACAATGAGGTATCACCTCACACCTGTTAGAATCGGCATCATCAGAAAATCTACAAACAACAAATTCTGGGGAGGGTGTGGACAAAAGGAGCCCTCTTCCACTATTGGTGGGAATGTAAATTGATACAGTCACTATGGAGAACGGTATGGAGTTTCCTTAAAAAAACTAGAAATAGAATTACCATCTGATCCAGCAATCCCACTTCTGGGCATATACCCAGAGAAAACCATAAATCAAAAAGGCACATTCACCACAATGTTCATGGCAGCACGATTTACAATAGCCAGGTAATGGAAGCAACGTAAATGCCCACAGACAGATGAATGGATAAAGATGTGGTACATATATAAAATGGAATATTACTCAGCCATAAAAAGGAATGAAACTGGGTCATTTGTAGAGACATCGATGGATGTAGAGACTGTCATACAGAATGAAGTAAGTCAGAAAGAGGAAAACAAATATTGTATACTAATGCATATATGTGGAACCTAAAAAATGGTACAGATGAACTGGTTTGCAGGGAAGAAACAGAGACACAGAGGTAGAGAACAAACATATGGACACCAAGTGTGGGAAGCCATGGGGTGGTGGTGGTGGGATGAGTTGGGAGATTGGGATTGACCTGTATACATGTATATGCATAAAATACATAACTAATAATAACCTGTTGTATAAAAAAATAAATCAAATTAAATTTCAAATTTTTAAAAAATAAAATTTAAAAATAAAACAGAAAAATGTTCTTCCCTTCACACAGATGTATTTATAGGAATGAATTATTTCCATGCTTATATCTATAAATACATAAAGGAGGAATACAATCTAACTTGAACCATAAAAGAAAAAAAAAAAAACCTGAACCCACCAGTTATACAGAGGAAAACCGTATCAGGGCACTTGCTCCAGCGGTAAACAATTCTGAAATTGGTCAGAGGTGGGGAATCATCTCCCATACAACCTGCAACCCACCCCCCACGCAAGGAGCATCCTCATTGCAAAGCTGGGGGACCGTGCCGAGGCATCTGTGAGTAAACGTGAGCTGAGCCCCAGGCCAGCTGCTGCTGAACTGTTCCCACCCTTCCCAGGTAAAACACCTGAATATGTACAAGGGCTTGAAAGCCTAGAGGAAGGGCCACGGAGCCACACCAGCGACAGCACGCAGGCCAACTTGGTGCCTGCAGGCCAGCCAGGGTGGTCCTGGCCCCGGGCGCTCTTCCGGAAGCTTTCCATTGCCCTGCCTGAGATACCCCTCCTGTCCCGGCCCCCACTGCTTTTTTCCTTCCTCACCTCTGTCCGGAGAGAAATTCCAGCGGAAGGTATGGGTGACACATCCTCTTCTTTACAGGTGGCAGCCTGGCAACCCCTGCAGAAAGGCCAGCAGAGCCCCACTCACACCGGGCCACCAACAAAGCTGTGGCCCCTCACTCCCTCCCACCAGCAGAGCCCCGAGACTGCTGACGGGGCAGAGAATATGGAGTCAGGCACAGCTTCAGGGGCTATTGCTGCCTGGAGCGCTGTTTATATTGACCTCAAACAGGCACACCTGGGGAGGGCCGGCCGGCAGGGTAAGGCTGCCCAGGTCAGCTAATCCACAACCCTCAGGGAATCACATTGTTGAAAACGGACCTCGCTAAGGCAGAATAGAAGCCAAGGAAGAAAAGGACACAATGCCATTTGCAGCACCGTAGATGAGTCTAGAGGTAATCACGTGACTTGTAGTAAGTCAGAAAGTGAAAGACACATATCGTATCCTATCACTTATAGGTGTTACCTAAGAATGGATACCAGGGCAGATATTTCCACGGAGAAGGGCCATCACAGATTCATCAAACAAACTTATGGTTCACCAATGGAAAGGTGTGAGGATTGGTTTCATTACGATATTGGGGTTAACACACATATACAAACACAGGTGACACATATAATCACCAAAGACCTACGGAATACCAAGAGAAGACTACTCAACATTCTGTCATAACGTACATGGGAAAAGGATCCCAGGAAGAACAGACATCTGTATATGTGTAAAAGAACCACATCTTCCACACCTACAACAAGCCAAACATTGTAATCAAACTTGCTGTAATAAAAAATAAAAAATTAAATTAAAAACACGAACAAGAAGTAGTGAGACAAACTTGAGGGGCTTTCTCCTGGCACATTCCATTCTAAATTCCAATCTAGAACACGACTTCCATTGAGGCTCTGTCGCCCTAGTCACCAGATTTGGTAAGGGAGAACTGCTGCCACCTTGTGGCCGTTTCGCACAACAGCAGCTTTAATCCCAGCGCTGATGGTCAGTTGATATTCAAAATCATTGCAGGCCTGTAAATGACACCTGCCCTGAAAACAAATCCTGGGGTCACATATCGACCAAAAAATTCAAAGGACGTCCATATTTCAAAACGACCGTTTCAAAAGGCATATTTTACGCACATTAGTGTTCTGCTTCTTTTTCTTTCCTTTTTTTGTTAAAAATACGGGAATGGAAAAAGGCATCCCTCAGAATGGGCGAAAATCGTTGCAAACGAATCAATGGACAAAGGTTTAATCTCCAATATATATAAAGAGCTCATGCAGCTTAATATTAACAAAACAAACAACCCAATACAAAAAACGGGCAGAAGATCTAAATAGATATTTCTTCCAAGAAGACACAGAGATGGCCAAGACGCACATGAAAAGCTGCTCAACAGCACTAATTATTAGAGAAATGCAAATCAAAACTACAATGAGGTATCACCTCACACCTGTTAGAATCGGCATCATCAGAAAATCTACAAACAACCAATTCTGGGGAGGGTGTGGACAAAAGGAGCCCTCTTCCACTATTGGTGGGAATGTAAATTGATACAGTCACTATGGAGAACGGTATGGAGTTTCCTTAAAAAAACTAGAAATAGAATTACCATCTGATCCAGCAATCCCACTTCTGGGCATATACCCAGAGAAAAGCATAAATCAAAAAGGCACATTCACCACAATGTTCATGGCAGCACTATTTACAATAGCCAGGTAATGGAAGCAAAGTAAATGCCCACAGACAGATGAATGGATAAAGATGTGGTACATATATAAAATGGAATATTACTCAGCCATAAGAAGGAATGAAACTGGGTTATTTGTAGAGACATCGATGGATCTAGAGACTGTCATACAGAATGAAGTAAGTCAGAAAGAGGAAAACAAATATTGTATATTAATGCATATATGTGGAACCTAAAAAATGGTACAGATGAACTGGTTTGCAGGGAAGAAACAGAGACACAGAGGTAGAGAACAAACATATGGACACCAGGTGTGGGAAGCCATGGGGTGCTGGTGGTGGGATGAGTTGGGAGATTGGCATTGACCTTTATACATGTATATGCATAAAATACATAACTAATAATAACCTGCTGTATAAAAAAATAAATCAAATTACATTTCAAATTTTTAAAAAATAAAATTTAAAATAAAACAGAAAAATGTTCTTCCCTTCACACAGATGTATTTATAGGAATGAATTATTTCCATGCTTATATCTATAAATACATAAAGGAGGAATACAATCTAACTTGAACCATAAAAGAAAAAAAAAAAAACCTGAACCCACCAGTTATACAGAGGAAAACCCTATCAGGGCACTTGCTCCAGCGGTAAACAATTCTGAAATTGGTCAGAGGTGGGGAATCATCTCCCATACAACCAGCAACCCACCCCCCACGCAAGGAGCATCCTCATTGCAAAGCTGGGGGACCGTGCCGAGGCATCTGTGAGTAAACGTGAGCTGAGCCCCAGGCCAGCTGCTGCTGAACTGTTCCCACCCTTCCCAGGTAAAACACCTGAATATGTACAAGGGCTTGAAAGCCTAGAGGAAGGGCCACGGAGCCACACCAGCGACAGCACGCAGGCCAACTTGGTGCCTGCAGGCCAGCCAGGGTGGTCCTGGCCCCGGGCGCTCTTCCGGAAGCTTTCCATTGCCCTGCCTGAGATACCCCTCCTGTCCCGGCCCCCACTGCTTTTTTCCTTCCTCACCTCTGTCCGGAGAGAAATTCCAGCGGAAGGTATGGGTGACACATCCTCTTCTTTACAGGTGGCAGCCTGGCAACCCCTGCAGAAAGGCCAGCAGAGCCCCACTCACACCGGGCCACCAACAAAGCTGTGGCCCCTCACTCCCTCCCACCAGCAGAGCCCCGAGACTGCTGACGGGGCAGAGAATATGGAGTCAGGCACAGCTTCAGGGGCTATTGCTGCCTGGAGCGCTGTTTATATTGACCTCAAACAGGCACACCTGGCGAGGGCCGGCCGGCAGGGTAAGGCTGCCCAGGTCAGCTAATCCACAACCCTCAGGGAATCACATTGTTGAAAACGGACCTCGCTAAGGCAGAATAGAAGCCAAGGAAGAAAAGGACACAATGCCATTTGCAGCACCGTAGATGAGTCTAGAGGTAATCACGTGACTTGTAGTAAGTCAGAAAGTGAAAGACACATATCGTATCCTATCACTTATAGGTGTTACCTAAGAATGGATACCAGGGCAGATATTTCCACGGAGAAGGGCCATCACAGATTCATCAAACAAACTTATGGTTCACCAATGGAAAGGTGTGAGGATTGGTTTCATTACGATATTGGGGTTAACAGACATATACAAACACAGGTGACACATACAATCACCAAAGACCTACGGAATACCAAGAGAAGACTACTCAACATTCTGTCATAACGTACATGGGAAAAGGATCCCAGGAAGAACAGACATCTGTATATGTGTAAAAGAACCCCATCTTCCACACCTACAACAAGCCAAACATTGTAATCAAACTTGCTGTAATAAAAAATAAAAAAATAAATTAAAAACACGAACAAGAAGTAGTGAGACAAACTTGAGGGGCTTTCTCCTGGCACATTCCATTCTAAATTCCAATCTAGAACATGACTTCCATTGAGGCTCTGTTGCCCTAGTCACCAGATTTGGTAAGGGAGAACTGCTGCCACCTTGTGGCCGTTTCGCACAACAGCAGCTTTAATCCCAGCGCTGATGGTCAGTTGATATTCAAAATCATTGCAGGCCTGTAAATGACACCTGCCCTGAAAACAAATCCTGGGGTCACATATCGACCAAAAAATTCAAAGGACGTCCATATTTCAAAACGACCGTTTCAAAAGGCATATTTTACGCACATTAGTGTTCTGCTTCTTTTTCTTTCTTTCCTTTTTTTGTTAAAAATACGGGAATGGAAAAAGGCATCCCTCAGAATGGGCGAAAATCGTTGCAAACGAATCAATGGACAAAGGTCTAATCTCCAATATATATAAAGAGCTCATGCAGCTTAATATTAACAAAACAAACAACCCAATACAAAAAATGGGCAGAAGATCTAAAGAGATGTTTCTTCCAAGAAGACACAGAGATGGCCAAGACGCACATGAAAAGCTGCTCAACAGCACTAATTATTAGAGAAATGCAAATCAAAACTACAATGAGGTATCACCTCACACCTGTTAGAATCGGCATCATCAGAAAATCTACAAACAACAAATTCTGGGGAGGGTGTGGACAAAAGGAGCCCTCTTCCACTATTGGTGGGAATGTAAATTGATACAGTCACTATGGAGAACGGTATGGAGTTTCCTTAAAAAAACTAGAAATAGAATTACCATCTGATCCAGCAATCCCACTTCTGGGCATATACCCAGAGAAAACCATAAATCAAAAAGGCACATTCACCACAATGTTCATGGCAGCACGATTTACAATAGCCAGGTAATGGAAGCAACGTAAATGCCCACAGACAGATGAATGGATAAAGATGTGGTACATATATAAAATGGAATATTACTCAGCCATAAAAAGGAATGAAACTGGGTCATTTGTAGAGACATCGATGGATCTAGAGACTGTCATACAGAATGAAGTAAGTCAGAAAGAGGAAAACAAATATTGTATATTAATGCATATATGTGGAACCTAAAAAATGGTACAGATGAACTGGTTTGCAGGGACGAAACAGAGACACAGAGTTAGAGAACAAACATATGGACACCAAGTGTGGGAAGCCATGGGGTGGTGGTGGTGGGATGAGTTGGGAGATTGGGATTGACCTGTATACATGTATATGCATAAAATACATAACTAATAATAACCTGTTGTATAAAAAAATAAATCAAATTAAATTTCAAATTTTTAAAAAATAAAATTTAAAAATAAAACAGAAAAATGTCCTTCCCTTCACACAGATGTATTTATAGGAATGAATTATTTCCATGCTTATATCTATAAATACATAAAGGAGGAATACAATCTAACTTGAACCATAAAAGAAAAAAAAAAACCTGAACCCACCAGTTATACAGAGGAAAACCGTATCAGGGCACTTGCTCCAGCGGTAAACAATTCTGAAATTGGTCAGAGGTGGGGAATCATCTCCCATACAACCAGCAACCCACCCCCCACGCAAGGAGCATCCTCATTGCAAAGCTGGGGGACCGTGCCGAGGCATCTGTGAGTAAACGTGAGCTGAGCCCCAGGCCAGCTGCTGCTGAACTGTTCCCACCCTTCCCAGGTAAAACACCTGAATATGTACAAGGGCTTGAAAGCCTAGAGGAAGGGCCACGGAGCCACACCAGCGACAGCACGCAGGCCAACTTGGTGCCTGCAGGCCAGCCAGGGTGGTCCTGGCCCCGGGCGCTCTTCCGGAAGCTTTCCATTGCCCTGCCTGAGATACCCCTCCTGTCCCGGCCCCCACTGCTTTTTTCCTTCCTCACCTCTGTCCGGAGAGAAATTCCAGCGGAAGGTATGGGTGACACATCCTCTTCTTTACAGGTGGCAGCCTGGCAACCCCTGCAGAAAGGCCAGCAGAGCCCCACTCACACCGGGCCACCAACAAAGCTGTGGCCCCTCACTCCCTCCCACCAGCAGAGCCCCGAGACTGCTGACGGGGCAGAGAATATGGAGTCAGGCACAGCTTCAGGGGCTATTGCTGCCTGGAGCGCTGTTTATATTGACCTCAAACAGGCACACCTGGCGAGGGCCGGCCGGCAGGGTAAGGCTGCCCAGGTCAGCTAATCCACAACCCTCAGGGAATCACATTGTTGAAAACGGACCTCGCTAAGGCAGAATAGAAGCCAAGGAAGAAAAGGACACAATGCCATTTGCAGCACCGTAGATGAGTCTAGAGGTAATCACGTGACTTGTAGTAAGTCAGAAAGTGAAAGACACATATCGTATCCTATCACTTATAGGTGTTACCTAAGAATGGATACCAGGGCAGATATTTCCACGGAGAAGGGCCATCACAGATTCATCAAACAAACTTATGGTTCACCAATGGAAAGGTGTGAGGATTGGTTTCATTACGATATTGGGGTTAACAGACATATACAAACACAGGTGACACATACAATCACCAAAGACCTACGGAATACCAAGAGAAGACTACTCAACATTCTGTCATAACGTACATGGGAAAAGGATCCCAGGAAGAACAGACATCTGTATATGTGTAAAAGAACCCCATCTTCCACACCTACAACAAGCCAAACATTGTAATCAAACTTGCTGTAATAAAAAATAAAAAACTAAATTAAAAACACGAACAAGAAGTAGTGAGACAAACTTGAGGGGCTTTCTCCTGGCACATTCCATTCTAAATTCCAATCTAGAACACGACTTCCATTGAGGCTCTGTTGCCCTAGTCACCAGATTTGGTAAGGGAGAACTGCTGCCACCTTGTGGCCGTTTCGCACAACAGCAGCTTTAATCCCAGCGCTGATGGTCAGTTGATATTCAAAATCATTGCAGGCCTGTAAATGACACCTGCCCTGAAAACAAATCCTGGGGTCACATATCGACCAAAAAATTCAAAGGACGTCCATATTTCAAAACGACCGTTTCAAAAGGCATATTTTACGCACATTAGTGTTCTGCTTCTTTTTCTTTCTTTCCTTTTTTTGTTAAAAATGCGGGAATGGAAAAAGGCATCCCTCAGAATGGGCGAAAATCGTTGCAAACGAATCAATGGACAAAGGTTTAATCTCCAATATATATAAAGAGCTCATGCAGCTTAATATTAACAAAACAAACAACCCAATACAAAAAATGGGCAGAAGATCTAAAGAGATGTTTCTTCCAAGAAGACACAGAGATGGCCAAGACGCACATGAAAAGCTGCTCAACAGCACTAATTATTAGAGAAATGCAAATCAAAACTACAATGAGGTATCACCTCACACCTGTTAGAATCGGCATCATCAGAAAATCTACAAACAACAAATTCTGGGGAGGGTGTGGACAAAAGGAGCCCTCTTCCACTATTGGTGGGAATGTAAATTGATACAGTCACTATGGAGAACGGTATGGAGTTTCCTTAAAAAAACTAGAAATAGAATTACCATCTGATCCAGCAATCCCACTTCTGGGCATATACCCAGAGAAAACCATAAATCAAAAAGGCACATTCACCACAATGTTCATGGCAGCACGATTTACAATAGCCAGGTAATGGAAGCAACGTAAATGCCCACAGACAGATGAATGGATAAAGATGTGGTACATATATAAAATGGAATATTACTCAGCCATAAAAAGGAATGAAACTGGGTCATTTGTAGAGACATCGATGGATCTAGAGACTGTCATACAGAATGAAGTAAGTCAGAAAGAGGAAAACAAATATTGTATATTAATGCATATATGTGGAACCTAAATAATGGTACAGATGAACTGGTTTGCAGGGAAGAAACAGAGACACAGAGTTAGAGAACAAACATATGGACACCAAGTGTGGGAAGCCATGGGGTGGTGGTGGTGGGATGAGTTGGGAGATTGGGATTGACCTGTATACATGTATATGCATAAAATACATAACTAATAATAACCTGTTGTATAAAAAAATAAATCAAATTAAATTTCAAATTTTTAAAAAATAAAATTTAAAAATAAAACAGAAAAATGTTCTTCCCTTCACACAGATGTATTTATAGGAATGAATTATTTCCATGCTTATATCTATAAATACATAAAGGAGGAATACAATCTAACTTGAACCATAAAAGAAAAAAAAAAACCTGAACCCACCAGTTATACAGAGGAAAACCGTATCAGGGCACTTGCTCCAGCGGTAAACAATTCTGAAATTGGTCAGAGGTGGGGAATCATCTCCCATACAACCAGCAACCCACCCCCCACGCAAGGAGCATCCTCATTGCAAAGCTGGGGGACCGTGCCGAGGCATCTGTGAGTAAACGTGAGCTGAGCCCCAGGCCAGCTGCTGCTGAACTGTTCCCACCCTTCCCAGGTAAAACACCTGAATATGTACAAGGGCTTGAAAGCCTAGAGGAAGGGCCACGGAGCCACACCAGCGACAGCACGCAGGCCAACTTGGTGCCTGCAGGCCAGCCAGGGTGGTCCTGGCCCCGGGCGCTCTTCCGGAAGCTTTCCATTGCCCTGCCTGAGATACCCCTCCTGTCCCGGCCCCCACTGCTTTTTTCCTTCCTCACCTCTGTCCGGAGAGAAATTCCAGCGGAAGGTATGGGTGACACATCCTCTTCTTTACAGGTGGCAGCCTGGCAACCCCTGCAGAAAGGCCAGCAGAGCCCCACTCACACCGGGCCACCAACAAAGCTGTGGCCCCTCACTCCCTCCCACCAGCAGAGCCCCGAGACTGCTGACGGGGCAGAGAATATGGAGTCAGGCACAGCTTCAGGGGCTATTGCTGCCTGGAGCGCTGTTTATATTGACCTCAAACAGGCACACCTGGCGAGGGCCGGCCGGCAGGGTAAGGCTGCCCAGGTCAGCTAATCCACAACCCTCAGGGAATCACATTGTTGAAAACGGACCTCGCTAAGGCAGAATAGAAGCCAAGGAAGAAAAGGACACAATGCCATTTGCAGCACCGTAGATGAGTCTAGAGGTAATCACGTGACTTGTAGTAAGTCAGAAAGTGAAAGACACATATCGTATCCTATCACTTATAGGTGTTACCTAAGAATGGATACCAGGGCAGATATTTCCACGGAGAAGGGCCATCACAGATTCATCAAACAAACTTATGGTTCACCAATGGAAAGGTGTGAGGATTGGTTTCATTACGATATTGGGGTTAACAGACATATACAAACACAGGTGACACATACAATCACCAAAGACCTACGGAATACCAAGAGAAGACTACTCAACATTCTGTCATAACGTACATGGGAAAAGGATCCCAGGAAGAACAGACATCTGTATATGTGTAAAAGAACCCCATCTTCCACACCTACAACAAGCCAAACATTGTAATCAAACTTGCTGTAATAAAAAATAAAAAACTAAATTAAAAACACGAACAAGAAGTAGTGAGACAAACTTGAGGGGCTTTCTCCTGGCACATTCCATTCTAAATTCCAATCTAGAACACGACTTCCATTGAGGCTCTGTTGCCCTAGTCACCAGATTTGGTAAGGGAGAACTGCTGCCACCTTGTGGCCGTTTCGCACAACAGCAGCTTTAATCCCAGCGCTGATGGTCAGTTGATATTCAAAATCATTGCAGGCCTGTAAATGACACCTGCCCTGAAAACAAATCCTGGGGTCACATATCGACCAAAAAATTCAAAGGACGTCCATATTTCAAAACGACCGTTTCAAAAGGCATATTTTACGCACATTAGTGTTCTGCTTCTTTTTCTTTCTTTCCTTTTTTTGTTAAAAATGCGGGAATGGAAAAAGGCATCCCTCAGAATGGGCGAAAATCGTTGCAAACGAATCAATGGACAAAGGTTTAATCTCCAATATATATAAAGAGCTCATGCAGCTTAATATTAACAAAACAAACAACCCAATACAAAAAATGGGCAGAAGATCTAAAGAGATGTTTCTTCCAAGAAGACACAGAGATGGCCAAGACGCACATGAAAAGCTGCTCAACAGCACTAATTATTAGAGAAATGCAAATCAAAACTACAATGAGGTATCACCTCACACCTGTTAGAATCGGCATCATCAGAAAATCTACAAACAACAAATTCTGGGGAGGGTGTGGACAAAAGGAGCCCTCTTCCACTATTGGTGGGAATGTAAATTGATACAGTCACTATGGAGAACGGTATGGAGTTTCCTTAAAAAAACTAGAAATAGAATTACCATCTGATCCAGCAATCCCACTTCTGGGCATATACCCAGAGAAAACCATAAATCAAAAAGGCACATTCACCACAATGTTCATGGCAGCACGATTTACAATAGCCAGGTAATGGAAGCAACGTAAATGCCCACAGACAGATGAATGGATAAAGATGTGGTACATATATAAAATGGAATATTACTCAGCCATAAAAAGGAATGAAACTGGGTCATTTGTAGAGACATCGATGGATCTAGAGACTGTCATACAGAATGAAGTAAGTCAGAAAGAGGAAAACAAATATTGTATATTAATGCATATATGTGGAACCTAAATAATGGTACAGATGAACTGGTTTGCAGGGAAGAAACAGAGACACAGAGTTAGAGAACAAACATATGGACACCAAGTGTGGGAAGCCATGGGGTGGTGGTGGTGGGATGAGTTGGGAGATTGGGATTGACCTGTATACATGTATATGCATAAAATACATAACTAATAATAACCTGTTGTATAAAAAAATAAATCAAATTAAATTTCAAATTTTTAAAAAATAAAATTTAAAAATAAAACAGAAAAATGTTCTTCCCTTCACACAGATGTATTTATAGGAATGAATTATTTCCATGCTTATATCTATAAATACATAAAGGAGGAATACAATCTAACTTGAACCATAAAAGAAAAAAAAAAACCTGAACCCACCAGTTATACAGAGGAAAACCGTATCAGGGCACTTGCTCCAGCGGTAAACAATTCTGAAATTGGTCAGAGGTGGGGAATCATCTCCCATACAACCAGCAACCCACCCCCCACGCAAGGAGCATCCTCATTGCAAAGCTGGGGGACCGTGCCGAGGCATCTGTGAGTAAACGTGAGCTGAGCCCCAGGCCAGCTGCTGCTGAACTGTTCCCACCCTTCCCAGGTAAAACACCTGAATATGTACAAGGGCTTGAAAGCCTAGAGGAAGGGCCACGGAGCCACACCAGCGACAGCACGCAGGCCAACTTGGTGCCTGCAGGCCAGCCAGGGTGGTCCTGGCCCCGGGCGCTCTTCCGGAAGCTTTCCATTGCCCTGCCTGAGATACCCCTCCTGTCCCGGCCCCCACTGCTTTTTTCCTTCCTCACCTCTGTCCGGAGAGAAATTCCAGCGGAAGGTATGGGTGACACATCCTCTTCTTTACAGGTGGCAGCCTGGCAACCCCTGCAGAAAGGCCAGCAGAGCCCCACTCACACCGGGCCACCAACAAAGCTGTGGCCCCTCACTCCCTCCCACCAGCAGAGCCCCGAGGCGGCTGACGGGGCAGAGAATATGGAGTCAGGCACAGCTTCAGGGGCTATTGCTGCCTGGAGCGCTGTTTATATTGACCTCAAACAGGCACACCTGGGGAGGGCCGGCCGGCAGGGTAAGGCTGCCCAGGTCAGCTAATCCACAACCCTCAGGGAATCACATTGTTGAAAACGGACCTTGCTAAGGCAGAATAGAAGCCAAGGAAGAAAAGGACACAATGCCATTTGCAGCACCGTAGATGAGTCTAGAGGTAATCACGTGACTTGTAGTAAGTCAGAAAGTGAAAGACACATATCGTATCCTATCACTTATAGGTGTTACCTAAGAATGGATACCAGGGCAGATATTTCCACGGAGAAGGGCCATCACAGATTCATCAAACAAACTTATGGTTCACCAATGGAAAGGTGTGAGGATTGGTTTCATTATGATATTGGGGTTAACAGACATATACAAACACAGGTGACACATATAATCACCAAAGACCTACGGAATACCAAGAGAAGACCACTCAACATTCTGTCATAACGTACATGGGAAAAGGATCCCAGGAAGAACAGACATCTCTATATGTGTAAAAGAACCACATCTTCCACACCTACAACAAGCCAAACATTGTAATCAAACTTGCTGTAATAAAAAATGAAAAATTAAATTAAAAACACGAACAAGAAGTAGTGAGACAAACTTGAGGGGCTTTCTCCTGGCACATTCCATTCTAAATTCCAATCTAGAACATGACTTCCATTGAGGCTCTGTTGCCCTAGTCACCAGATTTGGTAAGGGAGAACTGCTGCCACCTTGTGGCCGTTTCGCACAACAGCAGCTTTAATCCCAGCGCTGATGGTCAGTTGATATTCAAAATCATTGCAGGCCTGTAAATGACACCTGCCCTGAAAACAAATCCTGGGGTCACATACCGACAAAAAATTCAAAGGACGTCCATATTTCAAAACGACCGTTTCAAAAGGCATATTTTACGCACATTATTGTTCTGCTTCTTTTTCTTTCTTTCCTTTTTTTGTTAAAAATACGGGAATGGAAAAAGGCATCCCTCAGAATGGGCGAAAATCGTTGCAAACGAATCAATGGACAAAGGTTTAATCTCCAATATATATAAAGAGCTCATGCAGCTTAATATTAACAAAACAAACAACCCAATACAAAAAATGGGCAGAAGATCTAAAGAGATGTTTCTTCCAAGAAGACACAGAGATGGCCAAGACGCACATGAAAAGCTGCTCAACAGCACTAATTATTAGAGAAATGCAAATCAAAACTACAATGAGGTATCACCTCACACCTGTTAGAATCAGCATCATCAGAAAATCTACAAACAACAAATTCTGGGGAGGGTGTGGACAAAAGGAGCCCTCTTCCACTATTGGTGGGAATGTAAATTGATACAGTCACTATGGAGAACGGTATGGAGTTTCCTTAAAAAAACTAGAAATAGAATTACCATCTGATCCAGCAATCCCACTTCTGGGCATATACCCAGAGAAAACCATAAATCAAAAAGGCACATTCACCACAATGTTCATGGCAGCACGATTTACAATAGCCAGGTAATGGAAGCAACGTAAATGCCCACAGACAGATGAATGGATAAAGATGTGGTACATATATAAAATGGAATATTACTCAGCCATAAAAAGGAATGAAACTGGGTCATTTGTAGAGACATCGATGGATCTAGAGACTGTCATACAGAATGAAGTAAGTCAGAAAGAGGAAAACAAATATTGTATATTAATGCATATATGTGGAACCTAAAAAATGGTACAGATGAACTGGTTTGCAGGGAAGAAACAGAGACACAGAGGTAGAGAACAAACATATGGACACCAAGTGTGGGAAGCCATGGGGTGGTGGTGGTGGGATGAGTTGGGAGATTGGGATTGACCTGTATACATGTATATGCATAAAATACATAACTAATAATAACCTGTTGTATAAAAAAATAAATCAAATTAAATTTCAAATTTTTAAAAAATAAAATTTAAAAATAAAACAGAAAAATGTCCTTCCCTTCACACAGATGTATTTATAGGAATGAATTATTTCCATGCTTATATCTATAAATACATAAAGGAGGAATACAATCTAACTTGAACCATAAAAGAAAAAAAAAAACCTGAACCCACCAGTTATACAGAGGAAAACCGTATCAGGGCACTTGCTCCAGCGGTAAACAATTCTGAAATTGGTCAGAGGTGGGGAATCATCTCCCATACAACCAGCAACCCACCCCCCACGCAAGGAGCATCCTCATTGCAAAGCTGGGGGACCGTGCCGAGGCATCTGTGAGTAAACGTGAGCTGAGCCCCAGGCCAGCTGCTGCTGAACTGTTCCCACCCTTCCCAGGTAAAACACCTGAATATGTACAAGGGCTTGAAAGCCTAGAGGAAGGGCCACGGAGCCACACCAGCGACAGCACGCAGGCCAACTTGGTGCCTGCAGGCCAGCCAGGGTGGTCCTGGCCCCGGGCGCTCTTCCGGAAGCTTTCCATTGCCCTGCCTGAGATACCCCTCCTGTCCCGGCCCCCACTGCTTTTTTCCTTCCTCACCTCTGTCCGGAGAGAAATTCCAGCGGAAGGTATGGGTGACACATCCTCTTCTTTACAGGTGGCAGCCTGGCAACCCCTGCAGAAAGGCCAGCAGAGCCCCACTCACACCGGGCCACCAACAAAGCTGTGGCCCCTCACTCCCTCCCACCAGCAGAGCCCCGAGACTGCTGACGGGGCAGAGAATATGGAGTCAGGCACAGCTTCAGGGGCTATTGCTGCCTGGAGCGCTGTTTATATTGACCTCAAACAGGCACACCTGGCGAGGGCCGGCCGGCAGGGTAAGGCTGCCCAGGTCAGCTAATCCACAACCCTCAGGGAATCACATTGTTGAAAACGGACCTCGCTAAGGCAGAATAGAAGCCAAGGAAGAAAAGGACACAATGCCATTTGCAGCACCGTAGATGAGTCTAGAGGTAATCACGTGACTTGTAGTAAGTCAGAAAGTGAAAGACACATATCGTATCCTATCACTTATAGGTGTTACCTAAGAATGGATACCAGGGCAGATATTTCCACGGAGAAGGGCCATCACAGATTCATCAAACAAACTTATGGTTCACCAATGGAAAGGTGTGAGGATTGGTTTCATTACGATATTGGGGTTAACAGACATATACAAACACAGGTGACACATACAATCACCAAAGACCTACGGAATACCAAGAGAAGACTACTCAACATTCTGTCATAACGTACATGGGAAAAGGATCCCAGGAAGAACAGACATCTGTATATGTGTAAAAGAACCCCATCTTCCACACCTACAACAAGCCAAACATTGTAATCAAACTTGCTGTAATAAAAAATAAAAAACTAAATTAAAAACACGAACAAGAAGTAGTGAGACAAACTTGAGGGGCTTTCTCCTGGCACATTCCATTCTAAATTCCAATCTAGAACACGACTTCCATTGAGGCTCTGTTGCCCTAGTCACCAGATTTGGTAAGGGAGAACTGCTGCCACCTTGTGGCCGTTTCGCACAACAGCAGCTTTAATCCCAGCGCTGATGGTCAGTTGATATTCAAAATCATTGCAGGCCTGTAAATGACACCTGCCCTGAAAACAAATCCTGGGGTCACATATCGACCAAAAAATTCAAAGGACGTCCATATTTCAAAACGACCGTTTCAAAAGGCATATTTTACGCACATTAGTGTTCTGCTTCTTTTTCTTTCTTTCCTTTTTTTGTTAAAAATGCGGGAATGGAAAAAGGCATCCCTCAGAATGGGCGAAAATCGTTGCAAACGAATCAATGGACAAAGGTTTAATCTCCAATATATATAAAGAGCTCATGCAGCTTAATATTAACAAAACAAACAACCCAATACAAAAAATGGGCAGAAGATCTAAAGAGATGTTTCTTCCAAGAAGACACAGAGATGGCCAAGACGCACATGAAAAGCTGCTCAACAGCACTAATTATTAGAGAAATGCAAATCAAAACTACAATGAGGTATCACCTCACACCTGTTAGAATCGGCATCATCAGAAAATCTACAAACAACAAATTCTGGGGAGGGTGTGGACAAAAGGAGCCCTCTTCCACTATTGGTGGGAATGTAAATTGATACAGTCACTATGGAGAACGGTATGGAGTTTCCTTAAAAAAACTAGAAATAGAATTACCATCTGATCCAGCAATCCCACTTCTGGGCATATACCCAGAGAAAACCATAAATCAAAAAGGCACATTCACCACAATGTTCATGGCAGCACTATTTACAATAGCCAGGTAATGGAAGCAAAGTAAATGCCCACAGACAGATGAATGGATAAAGATGTGGTACATATATAAAATGGAATATTACTCAGCCATAAGAAGGAATGAAACTGGGTCATTTGTAGAGACATCGATGGATCTAGAGACTGTCATACAGAATGAAGTAAGTCAGAAAGAGGAAAACAAATATTGTATATTAATGCATATATGTGGAACCTAAAAAATGGTACAGATGAACTTGTTTGCAGGGAAGAAACAGAGACACAGAGGTAGAGAACAAACATATGGACACCAAGTGTGGGAAGCCATGTGGTGGTGGTGGTGGGATGAGTTGGGAGATTGGGATTGACCTGTATACATGTATATGCATAAAATACATAACTAATAATAACCTGTTGTATAAAAAAATAAATCAAATTAAATTTCAAATTTTTTAAAAATAAAATTTAAAAATAAAACAGAAAAATGTTCTTCCCTTCACACAGATGTATTTATAGGAATGAATTATTTCCATGCTTATATCTATAAATACATAAAGGAGGAATACAATCTAACTTGAACCATAAAAGAAAAAATAAAAAAAAACCTGAACCCACCAGTTATACAGAGGAAAACCCTATCAGGGCACTTGCTCCAGCGGTAAACAATTCTGAAATTGGTCAGAGGTGGGGAATCATCTCCCATACAACCAGCAACCCACCCCCCACGCAAGGAGCATCCTCATTGCAAAGCTGGGGGACCGTGCCGAGGCATCTGTGAGTAAACGTGAGCTGAGCCCCAGGCCAGCTGCTGCTGAACTGTTCCCACCCTTCCCAGGTAAAACACCTGAATATGTACAAGGGCTTGAAAGCCTAGAGGAAGGGCCACGGAGCCACACCAGCGACAGCACGCAGGCCAACTTGGTGCCTGCAGGCCAGCCAGGGTGGTCCTGGCCCCGGGCGCTCTTCCGGAAGCTTTCCATTGCCCTGCCTGAGATACCCCTCCTGTCCCGGCCCCCACTGCTTTTTTCCTTCCTCACCTCTGTCCGGAGAGAAATTCCAGCGGAAGGTATGGGTGACACATCCTCTTCTTTACAGGTGGCAGCCTGGCAACCCCTGCAGAAAGGCCAGCAGAGCCCCACTCACACCGGGCCACCAACAAAGCTGTGGCCCCTCACTCCCTCCCACCAGCAGAGCCCCGAGACTGCTGACGGGGCAGAGAATATGGAGTCAGGCACAGCTTCAGGGGCTATTGCTGCCTGGAGCGCTGTTTATATTGACCTCAAACAGGCACACCTGGCGAGGGCCGGCCGGCAGGGTAAGGCTGCCCAGGTCAGCTAATCCACAACCCTCAGGGAATCACATTGTTGAAAACGGACCTCGCTAAGGCAGAATAGAAGCCAAGGAAGAAAAGGACACAATGCCATTTGCAGCACCGTAGATGAGTCTAGAGGTAATCACGTGACTTGTAGTAAGTCAGAAAGTGAAAGACACATATCGTATCCTATCACTTATAGGTGTTACCTAAGAATGGATACCAGGGCAGATATTTCCACGGAGAAGGGCCATCACAGATTCATCAAACAAACTTATGGTTCACCAATGGAAAGGTGTGAGGATTGGTTTCATTACGATATTGGCGTTAACAGACATATACAAACACAGGTGACACATACAATCACCAAAGACCTACGGAATACCAAGAGAAGACTACTCAACATTCTGTCATAACGTACATGGGAAAAGGATCCCAGGAAGAACAGACATCTGTATATGTGTAAAAGAACCCCATCTTCCACACCTACAACAAGCCAAACATTGTAATCAAACTTGCTGTAATAAAAAATAAAAAACTAAATTAAAAACACGAACAAGAAGTAGTGAGACAAACTTGAGGGGCTTTCTCCTGGCACATTCCATTCTAAATTCCAATCTAGAACACGACTTCCATTGAGGCTCTGTTGCCCTAGTCACCAGATTTGGTAAGGGAGAACTGCTGCCACCTTGTGGCCGTTTCGCACAACAGCAGCTTTAATCCCAGCGCTGATGGTCAGTTGATATTCAAAATCATTGCAGGCCTGTAAATGACACCTGCCCTGAAAACAAATCCTGGGGTCACATATCGACCAAAAAATTCAAAGGACGTCCATATTTCAAAACGACCGTTTCAAAAGGCATATTTTACGCACATTAGTGTTCTGCTTCTTTTTCTTTCTTTCCTTTTTTTGTTAAAAATGCGGGAATGGAAAAAGGCATCCCTCAGAATGGGCGAAAATCGTTGCAAACGAATCAATGGACAAAGGTTTAATCTCCAATATATATAAAGAGCTCATGCAGCTTAATATTAACAAAACAAACAACCCAATACAAAAAATGGGCAGAAGATCTAAAGAGATGTTTCTTCCAAGAAGACACAGAGATGGCCAAGACGCACATGAAAAGCTGCTCAACAGCACTAATTATTAGAGAAATGCAAATCAAAACTACAATGAGGTATCACCTCACACCTGTTAGAATCGGCATCATCAGAAAATCTACAAACAACAAATTCTGGGGAGGGTGTGGACAAAAGGAGCCCTCTTCCACTATTGGTGGGAATGTAAATTGATACAGTCACTATGGAGAACGGTATGGAGTTTCCTTAAAAAAACTAGAAATAGAATTACCATCTGATCCAGCAATCCCACTTCTGGGCATATACCCAGAGAAAACCATAAATCAAAAAGGCACATTCACCACAATGTTCATGGCAGCACTATTTACAATAGCCAGGTAATGGAAGCAAAGTAAATGCCCACAGACAGATGAATGGATAAAGATGTGGTACATATATAAAATGGAATATTACTCAGCCATAAGAAGGAATGAAACTGGGTCATTTGTAGAGACATCGATGGATCTAGAGACTGTCATACAGAATGAAGTAAGTCAGAAAGAGGAAAACAAATATTGTATATTAATGCATATATGTGGAACCTAAAAAATGGTACAGATGAACTTGTTTGCAGGGAAGAAACAGAGACACAGAGGTAGAGAACAAACATATGGACACCAAGTGTGGGAAGCCATGTGGTGGTGGTGGTGGGATGAGTTGGGAGATTGGGATTGACCTGTATACATGTATATGCATAAAATACATAACTAATAATAACCTGTTGTATAAAAAAATAAATCAAATTAAATTTCAAATTTTTTAAAAATAAAATTTAAAAATAAAACAGAAAAATGTTCTTCCCTTCACACAGATGTATTTATAGGAATGAATTATTTCCATGCTTATATCTATAAATACATAAAGGAGGAATACAATCTAACTTGAACCATAAAAGAAAAAATAAAAAAAAACCTGAACCCACCAGTTATACAGAGGAAAACCCTATCAGGGCACTTGCTCCAGCGGTAAACAATTCTGAAATTGGTCAGAGGTGGGGAATCATCTCCCATACAACCAGCAACCCACCCCCCACGCAAGGAGCATCCTCATTGCAAAGCTGGGGGACCGTGCCGAGGCATCTGTGAGTAAACGTGAGCTGAGCCCCAGGCCAGCTGCTGCTGAACTGTTCCCACCCTTCCCAGGTAAAACACCTGAATATGTACAAGGGCTTGAAAGCCTAGAGGAAGGGCCACGGAGCCACACCAGCGACAGCACGCAGGCCAACTTGGTGCCTGCAGGCCAGCCAGGGTGGTCCTGGCCCCGGGCGCTCTTCCGGAAGCTTTCCATTGCCCTGCCTGAGATACCCCTCCTGTCCCGGCCCCCACTGCTTTTTTCCTTCCTCACCTCTGTCCGGAGAGAAATTCCAGCGGAAGGTATGGGTGACACATCCTCTTCTTTACAGGTGGCAGCCTGGCAACCCCTGCAGAAAGGCCAGCAGAGCCCCACTCACACCGGGCCACCAACAAAGCTGTGGCCCCTCACTCCCTCCCACCAGCAGAGCCCCGAGACTGCTGACGGGGCAGAGAATATGGAGTCAGGCACAGCTTCAGGGGCTATTGCTGCCTGGAGCGCTGTTTATATTGACCTCAAACAGGCACACCTGGCGAGGGCCGGCCGGCAGGGTAAGGCTGCCCAGGTCAGCTAATCCACAACCCTCAGGGAATCACATTGTTGAAAACGGACCTCGCTAAGGCAGAATAGAAGCCAAGGAAGAAAAGGACACAATGCCATTTGCAGCACCGTAGATGAGTCTAGAGGTAATCACGTGACTTGTAGTAAGTCAGAAAGTGAAAGACACATATCGTATCCTATCACTTATAGGTGTTACCTAAGAATGGATACCAGGGCAGATATTTCCACGGAGAAGGGCCATCACAGATTCATCAAACAAACTTATGGTTCACCAATGGAAAGGTGTGAGGATTGGTTTCATTACGATATTGGGGTTAACAGACATATACAAACACAGGTGACACATACAATCACCAAAGACCTACGGAATACCAAGAGAAGACTACTCAACATTCTGTCATAACGTACATGGGAAAAGGATCCCAGGAAGAACAGACATCTGTATATGTGTAAAAGAACCCCATCTTCCACACCTACAACAAGCCAAACATTGTAATCAAACTTGCTGTAATAAAAAATAAAAAACTAAATTAAAAACACGAACAAGAAGTAGTGAGACAAACTTGAGGGGCTTTCTCCTGGCACATTCCATTCTAAATTCCAATCTAGAACACGACTTCCATTGAGGCTCTGTTGCCCTAGTCACCAGATTTGGTAAGGGAGAACTGCTGCCACCTTGTGGCCGTTTCGCACAACAGCAGCTTTAATCCCAGCGCTGATGGTCAGTTGATATTCAAAATCATTGCAGGCCTGTAAATGACACCTGCCCTGAAAACAAATCCTGGGGTCACATATCGACCAAAAAATTCAAAGGACGTCCATATTTCAAAACGACCGTTTCAAAAGGCATATTTTACGCACATTAGTGTTCTGCTTCTTTTTCTTTCTTTCCTTTTTTTGTTAAAAATGCGGGAATGGAAAAAGGCATCCCTCAGAATGGGCGAAAATCGTTGCAAACGAATCAATGGACAAAGGTTTAATCTCCAATATATATAAAGAGCTCATGCAGCTTAATATTAACAAAACAAACAACCCAATACAAAAAATGGGCAGAAGATCTAAAGAGATGTTTCTTCCAAGAAGACACAGAGATGGCCAAGACGCACATGAAAAGCTGCTCAACAGCACTAATTATTAGAGAAATGCAAATCAAAACTACAATGAGGTATCACCTCACACCTGTTAGAATCGGCATCATCAGAAAATCTACAAACAACAAATTCTGGGGAGGGTGTGGACAAAAGGAGCCCTCTTCCACTATTGGTGGGAATGTAAATTGATACAGTCACTATGGAGAACGGTATGGAGTTTCCTTAAAAAAACTAGAAATAGAATTACCATCTGATCCAGCAATCCCACTTCTGGGCATATACCCAGAGAAAACCATAAATCAAAAAGGCACATTCACCACAATGTTCATGGCAGCACGATTTACAATAGCCAGGTAATGGAAGCAACGTAAATGCCCACAGACAGATGAATGGATAAAGATGTGGTACATATATAAAATGGAATATTACTCAGCCATAAGAAGGAATGAAACTGGGTCATTTGTAGAGACATCGATGGATCTAGAGACTGTCATACAGAATGAAGTAAGTCAGAAAGAGGAAAACAAATATTGTATATTAATGCATATATGTGGAACCTAAAAAATGGTACAGATGAACTTGTTTGCAGGGAAGAAACAGAGACACAGAGGTAGAGAACAAACATATGGACACCAAGTGTGGGAAGCCATGTGGTGGTGGTGGTGGGATGAGTTGGGAGATTGGGATTGACCTGTATACATGTATATGCATAAAATACATAACTAATAATAACCTGTTGTATAAAAAAATAAATCAAATTAAATTTCAAATTTTTTAAAAATAAAATTTAAAAATAAAACAGAAAAATGTTCTTCCCTTCACACAGATGTATTTATAGGAATGAATTATTTCCATGCTTATATCTATAAATACATAAAGGAGGAATACAATCTAACTTGAACCATAAAAGAAAAAATAAAAAAAAACCTGAACCCACCAGTTATACAGAGGAAAACCCTATCAGGGCACTTGCTCCAGCGGTAAACAATTCTGAAATTGGTCAGAGGTGGGGAATCATCTCCCATACAACCAGCAACCCACCCCCCACGCAAGGAGCATCCTCATTGCAAAGCTGGGGGACCGTGCCGATGCATCTGTGAGTAAACGTGAGCTGAGCCCCAGGCCAGCTGCTGCTGAACTGTTCCCACCCTTCCCAGGTAAAACACCTGAATATGTACAAGGGCTTGAAAGCTTAGAGGAAGGGCCACGGAGCCACACCAGCGACAGCACGCAGGCCAACTTGGTGCCTGCAGGCCAGCCAGGGTGGTCCTGGCCCCGGGCGCTCTTCCGGAAGCTTTCCATTGCCCTGCCTGAGATACCCCTCCTGTCCCGGCCCCCACTGCTTTTTTCCTTCCTCACCTCTGTCCGGAGAGAAATTCCAGCGGAAGGTATGGGTGACACATCCTCTTCTTTACAGGTGGCAGCCTGGCAACCCCTGCAGAAAGGCCAGCAGAGCCCCACTCACACCGGGCCACCAACAAAGCTGTGGCCCCTCACTCCCTCCCACCAGCAGAGCCCCGAGACTGCTGACGGGGCAGAGAATATGGAGTCAGGCACAGCTTCAGGGGCTATTGCTGCCTGGAGCGCTGTTTATATTGACCTCAAACAGGCACACCTGGCGAGGGCCGGCCGGCAGGGTAAGGCTGCCCAGGTCAGCTAATCCACAACCTTCAGGGAATCACATTGTTGAAAACGGACCTCGCTAAGGCAGAATAGAAGCCAAGGAAGAAAAGGACACAATGCCATTTGCAGCACCGTAGATGAGTCTAGAGGTAATCACGTGACTTGTAGTAAGTCAGAAAGTGAAAGACACATATCGTATCCTATCACTTATAGGTGTTACCTAAGAATGGATACCAGGGCAGATATTTCCACGGAGAAGGGCCATCACAGATTCATCAAACAAACTTATGGTTCACCAATGGAAAGGTGTGAGGATTGGTTTCATTACGATATTGGGGTTAACAGACATATACAAACACAGGTGACACATATAATCACCAAAGACCTACGGAATACCAAGAGAAGACTACTCAACATTCTGTCATAACGTACATGGGAAAAGGATCCCAGGAAGAACAGACATCTGTATATGTGTAAAAGAACCCCATCTTCCACACCTACAACAAGCCAAACATTGTAATCAAACTTGCTGTAATAAAAAATAAAAAAATAAATTAAAAACACGAACAAGAAGTAGTGAGACAAACTTGAGGGGCTTTCTCCTGGCACATTCCATTCTAAATTCCAATCTAGAACACGACTTCCATTGAGGCTCTGTTGCCCTAGTCACCAGATTTGGTAAGGGAGAACTGCTGCCACCTTGTGGCCGTTTCGCACAACAGCAGCTTTAATCCCAGCGCTGATGGTCAGTTGATATTCAAAATCATTGCAGGCCTGTAAATGACACCTGCCCTGAAAACAAATCCTGGGGTCACATATCGACCAAAAAATTCAAAGGACGTCCATATTTCAAAACGACCGTTTCAAAAGGCATATTTTACGCACATTAGTGTTCTGCTTCTTTTTCTTTCTTTCCTTTTTTTGTTAAAAATACGGGAATGGAAAAAGGCATCCCTCAGAATGGGCGAAAATCGTTGCAAACGAATCAATGGACAAAGGTTTAATCTCCAATATATATAAAGAGCTCATGCAGCTTAATATTAACAAAACAAAGAACCCAATACAAAAAATGGGCAGAAGATCTAAAGAGATATTTCTTCCAAGAAGACACAGAGATGGCCAAGACGCACATGAAAAGCTGCTCAACAGCACTAATTATTAGAGAAATGCAAATCAAAACTACAATGAGGTATCACCTCACACCTGTTAGAATCGGCATCATCAGAAAATCTACAAACAACCAATTCTGGGGAGGGTGTGGACAAAAGGAGCCCTCTTCCACTATTGGTGGGAATGTAAATTGATACAGTCACTATGGAGAACGGTATGGAGTTTCCTTAAAAAAACTAGAAATAGAATTACCATCTGATCCAGCAATCCCACTTCTGGGCATATACCCAGAGAAAACCATAAATCAAAAAGGCACATTCACCACAATGTTCATGGCAGCACTATTTACAATAGCCAGGTAATGGAAGCAAAGTAAATGCCCACAGACAGATGAATGGATAAAGATGTGGTACATATATAAAATGGAATATTACTCAGCCATAAGAAGGAATGAAACTGGGTTATTTGTAGAGACATCGATGGATCTAGAGACTGTCATACAGAATGAAGTAAGTCAGAAAGAGGAAAACAAATATTGTATATTAATGCATATATGTGGAACCTAAAAAATGGTACAGATGAACTGGTTTGCAGGGAAGAAACAGAGACACAGAGGTAGAGAACAAACATATGGACACCAGGTGTGGGAAGCCATGGGGTGGTGGTGGTGGGATGAGTTGGGAGATTGGGATTGACCTTTATACATGTATATGCATAAAATACATAACTAATAATAACCTGCTGTATAAAAAAATAAATCAAATTACATTTCAAATTTTTAAAAAATAAAATTTAAAATAAAACAGAAAAATGTTCTTCCCTTCACACAGATGTATTTATAGGAATGAATTATTTCCATGCTTATATCTATAAATACATAAAGGAGGAATACAATCTAACTTGAACCATAAAAGAAAAAAAAAAAAACCTGAACCCACCAGTTATACAGAGGAAAACCCTATCAGGGCACTTGCTCCAGCGGTAAACAATTCTGAAATTGGTCAGAGGTGGGGAATCATCTCCCATACAACCAGCAACCCACCCCCCACGCAAGGAGCATCCTCATTGCAAAGCTGGGGGACCATGCCGAGGCATCTGTGAGTAAACGTGAGCTGAGCCCCAGGCCAGCTGCTGCTGAACTGTTCCCACCCTTCCCAGGTAAAACACCTGAATATGTACAAGGGCTTGAAAGCCTAGAGGAAGGGCCACGGAGCCACACCAGCGACAGCACGCAGGCCAACTTGGTGCCTGCAGGCCAGCCAGGGTGGTCCTGGCCCCGGGCGCTCTTCCGGAAGCTTTCCATTGCCCTGCCTGAGATACCCCTCCTGTCCCGGCCCCCACTGCTTTTTTCCTTCCTCACCTCTGTCCGGAGAGAAATTCCAGCGGAAGGTATGGGTGACACATCCTCTTCTTTACAGGTGGCAGCCTGGCAACCCCTGCAGAAAGGCCAGCAGAGCCCCACTCACACCGGGCCACCAACAAAGCTGTGGCCCCTCACTCCCTCCCACCAGCAGAGCCCCGAGACTGCTGACGGGGCAGAGAATATGGAGTCAGGCACAGCTTCAGGGGCTATTGCTGCCTGGAGCGCTGTTTATATTGACCTCAAACAGGCACACCTGGCGAGGGCCGGCCGGCAGGGTAAGGCTGCCCAGGTCAGCTAATCCACAACCCTCAGGGAATCACATTGTTGAAAACGGACCTCGCTAAGGCAGAATAGAAGCCAAGGAAGAAAAGGACACAATGCCATTTGCAGCACCGTAGATGAGTCTAGAGGTAATCACGTGACTTGTAGTAAGTCAGAAAGTGAAAGACACATATCGTATCCTATCACTTATAGGTGTTACCTAAGAATGGATACCAGGGCAGATATTTCCACGGAGAAGGGCCATCACAGATTCATCAAACAAACTTATGGTTCACCAATGGAAAGGTGTGAGGATTGGTTTCATTACGATATTGGGGTTAACAGACATATACAAACACAGGTGACACATACAATCACCAAAGACCTACGGAATACCAAGAGAAGACTACTCAACATTCTGTCATAACGTACATGGGAAAAGGATCCCAGGAAGAACAGACATCTGTATATGTGTAAAAGAACCCCATCTTCCACACCTACAACAAGCCAAACATTGTAATCAAACTTGCTGTAATAAAAAATAAAAAACTAAATTAAAAACACGAACAAGAAGTAGTGAGACAAACTTGAGGGGCTTTCTCCTGGCACATTCCATTCTAAATTCCAATCTAGAACATGACTTCCATTGAGGCTCTGTTGCCCTAGTCACCAGATTTGGTAAGGGAGAACTGCTGCCACCTTGTGGCCGTTTCGCACAACAGCAGCTTTAATCCCAGCGCTGATGGTCAGTTGATATTCAAAATCATTGCAGGCCTGTAAATGACACCTGCCCTGAAAACAAATCCTGGGGTCACATATCGACCAAAAAATTCAAAGGACGTCCATATTTCAAAACGACCGTTTCAAAAGGCATATTTTACGCACATTAGTGTTCTGCTTCTTTTTCTTTCTTTCCTTTTTTTGTTAAAAATACGGGAATGGAAAAAGGCATCCCTCAGAATGGGCGAAAATCGTTGCAAACGAATCAATGGACAAAGGTTTAATCTCCAATATATATAAAGAGCTCATGCAGCTTAATATTAACAAAACAAACAACCCAATACAAAAAATGGGCAGAAGATCTAAAGAGATGTTTCTTCCAAGAAGACACAGAGATGGCCAAGACGCACATGAAAAGCTGCTCAACAGCACTAATTATTAGAGAAATGCAAATCAAAACTACAATGAGGTATCACCTCACACCTGTTAGAATCGGCATCATCAGAAAATCTACAAACAACAAATTCTGGGGAGGGTGTGGACAAAAGGAGCCCTCTTCCACTATTGGTGGGAATGTAAATTGATACAGTCACTATGGAGAACGGTATGGAGTTTCCTTAAAAAAACTAGAAATAGAATTACCATCTGATCCAGCAATCCCACTTCTGGGCATATACCCAGAGAAAACCATAAATCAAAAAGGCACATTCACCACAATGTTCATGGCAGCACTATTTACAATAGCCAGGTAATGGAAGCAAAGTAAATGCCCACAGACAGATGAATGGATAAAGATGTGGTACATATATAAAATGGAATATTACTCAGCCATAAGAAGGAATGAAACTGGGTCATTTGTAGAGACATCGATGGATCTAGAGACTGTCATACAGAATGAAGTAAGTCAGAAAGAGGAAAACAAATATTGTATATTAATGCATATATGTGGAACCTAAAAAATGGTACAGATGAACTTGTTTGCAGGGAAGAAACAGAGACACAGAGGTAGAGAACAAACATATGGACACCAAGTGTGGGAAGCCATGGGGTGGTGGTGGTGGGATGAGTTGGGAGATTGGGATTGACCTGTATACATGTATATGCATAAAATACATAACTAATAATAACCTGTTGTATAAAAAAATAAATCAAATTAAATTTCAAATTTTTTAAAAATAAAATTTAAAAATAAAACAGAAAAATGTTCTTCCTTTCACACAGATGTATTTATAGGAATGAATTATTTCCATGCTTATATCTATAAATACATAAAGGAGGAATACAATCTAACTTGAACCATAAAAGAAAAAATAAAAAAAAACCTGAACCCACCAGTTATACAGAGGAAAACCCTATCAGGGCACTTGCTCCAGCGGTAAACAATTCTGAAATTGGTCAGAGGTGGGGAATCATCTCCCATACAACCAGCAACCCACCCCCCACGCAAGGAGCATCCTCATTGCAAAGCTGGGGGACCGTGCCGAGGCATCTGTGAGTAAACGTGAGCTGAGCCCCAGGCCAGCTGCTGCTGAACTGTTCCCACCCTTCCCAGGTAAAACACCTGAATATGTACAAGGGCTTGAAAGCTTAGAGGAAGGGCCACGGAGCCACACCAGCGACAGCACGCAGGCCAACTTGGTGCCTGCAGGCCAGCCAGGGTGGTCCTGGCCCCGGGCGCTCTTCCGGAAGCTTTCCATTGCCCTGCCTGAGATACCCCTCCTGTCCCGGCCCCCACTGCTTTTTTCCTTCCTCACCTCTGTCCGGAGAGAAATTCCAGCGGAAGGTATGGGTGACACATCCTCTTCTTTACAGGTGGCAGCCTGGCAACCCCTGCAGAAAGGCCAGCAGAGCCCCACTCACACCGGGCCACCAACAAAGCTGTGGCCCCTCACTCCCTCCCACCAGCAGAGCCCCGAGACTGCTGACGGGGCAGAGAATATGGAGTCAGGCACAGCTTCAGGGGCTATTGCTGCCTGGAGCGCTGTTTATATTGACCTCAAACAGGCACACCTGGCGAGGGCCGGCCGGCAGGGTAAGGCTGCCCAGGTCAGCTAATCCACAACCCTCAGGGAATCACATTGTTGAAAACGGACCTCGCTAAGGCAGAATAGAAGCCAAGGAAGAAAAGGACACAATGCCATTTGCAGCACCGTAGATGAGTCTAGAGGTAATCACGTGACTTGTAGTAAGTCAGAAAGTGAAAGACACATATCGTATCCTATCACTTATAGGTGTTACCTAAGAATGGATACCAGGGCAGATATTTCCACGGAGAAGGGCCATCACAGATTCATCAAACAAACTTATGGTTCACCAATGGAAAGGTGTGAGGATTGGTTTCATTACGATATTGGGGTTAACAGACATATACAAACACAGGTGACACATATAATCACCAAAGACCTACGGAATACCAAGAGAAGACTACTCAACATTCTGTCATAACGTACATGGGAAAAGGATCCCAGGAAGAACAGACATCTGTATATGTGTAAAAGAACCCCATCTTCCACACCTACAACAAGCCAAACATTGTAATCAAACTTGCTGTAATAAAAAATAAAAAATTAAATTAAAAACACGAACAAGAAGTAGTGAGACAAACTTGAGGGGCTTTCTCCTGGCACATTCCATTCTAAATTCCAATCTAGAACACGACTTCCATTGAGGCTCTGTTGCCCTAGTCACCAGATTTGGTAAGGGAGAACTGCTGCCACCTTGTGGCCGTTTCGCACAACAGCAGCTTTAATCCCAGCGCTGATGGTCAGTTGATATTCAAAATCATTGCAGGCCTGTAAATGACACCTGCCCTGAAAACAAATCCTGGGGTCACATATCGACCAAAAAATTCAAAGGACGTCCATATTTCAAAACGACCGTTTCAAAAGGCATATTTTACGCACATTAGTGTTCTGCTTCTTTTTCTTTCTTTCCTTTTTTTGTTAAAAATACGGGAATGGAAAAAGGCATCCCTCAGAATGGGCGAAAATCGTTGCAAACGAATCAATGGACAAAGGTTTAATCTCCAATATATATAAAGAGCTCATGCAGCTTAATATTAACAAAACAAAGAACCCAATACAAAAAATGGGCAGAAGATCTAAAGAGATATTTCTTCCAAGAAGACACAGAGATGGCCAAGACGCACATGAAAAGCTGCTCAACAGCACTAATTATTAGAGAAATGCAAATCAAAACTACAATGAGGTATCACCTCACACCTGTTAGAATCGGCATCATCAGAAAATCTACAAACAACAAATTCTGGGGAGGGTGTGGACAAAAGGAGCCCTCTTCCACTATTGGTGGGAATGTAAATTGATACAGTCACTATGGAGAACGGTATGGAGTTTCCTTAAAAAAACTAGAAATAGAATTACCATCTGATCCAGCAATCCCACTTCTGGGCATATACCCAGAGAAAAGCATAAATCAAAAAGGCACATTCACCACAATGTTCATGGCAGCACTATTTACAATAGCCAGGTAATGGAAGCAAAGTAAATGCCCACAGACAGATGAATGGATAAAGATGTGGTACATATATAAAATGGAATATTACTCAGCCATAAGAAGGAATGAAACTGGGTTATTTGTAGAGACATCGATGGATCTAGAGACTGTCATACAGAATGAAGTAAGTCAGAAAGAGGAAAACAAATATTGTATATTAATGCATATATGTGGAACCTAAAAAATGGTACAGATGAACTGGTTTGCAGGGAAGAAACAGAGACACAGAGGTAGAGAACAAACATATGGACACCAGGTGTGGGAAGCCATGGGGTGCTGGTGGTGGGATGAGTTGGGAGATTGGGATTGACCTTTATACATGTATATGCATAAAATACATAACTAATAATAACCTGCTGTATAAAAAAATAAATCAAATTACATTTCAAATTTTTAAAAAATAAAATTTAAAATAAAACAGAAAAATGTTCTTCCCTTCACACAGATGTATTTATAGGAATGAATTATTTCCATGCTTATATCTATAAATACATAAAGGAGGAATACAATCTAACTTGAACCATAAAAGAAAAAAAAAAAAAAACCTGAACCCACCAGTTATACAGAGGAAAACCCTATCAGGGCACTTGCTCCAGCGGTAAACAATTCTGAAATTGGTCAGAGGTGGGGAATCATCTCCCATACAACCAGCAACCCACCCCCCACGCAAGGAGCATCCTCATTGCAAAGCTGGGGGACCGTGCCGAGGCATCTGTGAGTAAACGTGAGCTGAGCCCCAGGCCAGCTGCTGCTGAACTGTTCCCACCCTTCCCAGGTAAAACACCTGAATATGTACAAGGGCTTGAAAGCCTAGAGGAAGGGCCACGGAGCCACACCAGCGACAGCACGCAGGCCAACTTGGTGCCTGCAGGCCAGCCAGGGTGGTCCTGGCCCCGGGCGCTCTTCCGGAAACTTTCCATTGCCCTGCCTGAGATACCCCTCCTGTCCCGGCACCCACTGCTTTTTTCCTTCCTCACCTCTGTCCGGAGAGAAATTCCAGCGGAAGGTATGGGTGACACATCCTCTTCTTTACAGGTGGCAGCCTGGCAACCCCTGCAGAAAGGCCAGCAGAGCCCCACTCACACCGGGCCACCAACAAAGCTGTGGCCCCTCACTCCCTCCCACCAGCAGAGCCCCGAGACGGCTGACGGGGCAGAGAATATGGAGTCAGGCACAGCTTCAGGGGCTATTGCTGCCTGGAGCGCTGTTTATATTGACCTCAAACAGGCACACCTGGGGAGGGCCGGCCGGCAGGGTAAGGCTGCCCAGGTCAGCTAATCCACAACCCTCAGGGAATCACATTGTTGAAAACGGACCTTGCTAAGGCAGAATAGAAGCCAAGGAAGAAAAGGACACAATGCCATTTGCAGCACCGTAGATGAGTCTAGAGGTAATCACGTGACTTGTAGTAAGTCAGAAAGTGAAAGACACATATCGTATCATATCACTTATAGGTGTTACCTAAGAATGGAACCAGGGCAGATATTTCCACGGAGAAGGGCCATCACAGATTCATCAAACAAACTTATGGTTCACCAATGGAAAGGTGTGAGGATTGGTTTCATTATGATATTGGGGTTAACAGACATATACAAACACAGGTGACACATATAATCACCAAAGACCTACGGAATACCAAGAGAAGACCACTCAACATTCTGTCATAACGTACATGGGAAAAGGATCCCAGGAAGAACAGACATCTGTATATGTGTAAAAGAACCCCATCTTCCACACCTACAACAAGCCAAACATTGTAATCAAACTTGCTGTAATAAAAAATGAAAAATTAAATTAAAAACACGAACAAGAAGTAGTGAGACAAACTTGAGGGGCTTTCTCCTGGCACATTCCATTCTAAATTCCAATCTAGAACATGACTTCCATTGAGGCTCTGTTGCCCTAGTCACCAGATTTGGTAAGGGAGAACTGCTGCCACCTTGTGGCCGTTTCGCACAACAGCAGCTTTAATCCCAGCGCTGATGGTCAGTTGATATTCAAAATCATTGCAGGCCTGTAAATGACACCTGCCCTGAAAACAAATCCTGGGGTCACATACCGACAAAAAATTCAAAGGACGTCCATATTTCAAAACGACCGTTTCAAAAGGCATATTTTACGCACATTAGTGTTCTGCTTCTTTTTCTTTCTTTCCTTTTTTTGTTAAAAATACGGGAATGGAAAAAGGCATCCCTCAGAATGGGCGAAAATCGTTGCAAACGAATCAATGGACAAAGGTTTAATCTCCAATATATATAAAGAGCTCATGCAGCTTAATATTAACAAAACAAACAACCCAATACAAAAAATGGGCAGAAGATCTAAAGAGATGTTTCTTCCAAGAAGACACAGAGATGGCCAAGACGCACATGAAAAGCTGCTCAACAGCACTAATTATTAGAGAAATGCAAATCAAAACTACAATGAGGTATCACCTCACACCTGTTAGAATCGGCATCATCAGAAAATCTACAAACAACCAATTCTGGGGAGGGTGTGGACAAAAGGAGCCCTCTTCCACTATTGGTGGGAATGTAAATTGATACAGTCACTATGGAGAACGGTATGGAGTTTCCTTAAAAAAACTAGAAATAGAATTACCATCTGATCCAGCAATCCCACTTCTGGGCATATACCCAGAGAAAACCATAAATCAAAAAGGCACATTCACCACAATGTTCATGGCAGCACGATTTACAATAGCCAGGTAATGGAAGCAACGTAAATGCCCACAGACAGATGAATGGATAAAGATGTGGTACATATATAAAATGGAATATTACTCAGCCATAAAAAGGAATGAAACTGGGTCATTTGTAGAGACATCGATGGATCTAGAGACTGTCATACAGAATGAAGTAAGTCAGAAAGAGGAAAACAAATATTGTATATTAATGCATATATGTGGAACCTAAAAAATGGTACAGATGAACTGGTTTGCAGGGAAGAAACAGAGACACAGAGGTAGAGAACAAACATATGGACACCAAGTGTGGGAAGCCATGGGGTGGTGGTGGTGGGATGAGTTGGGAGATTGGGATTGACCTGTATACATGTATATGCATAAAATACATAACTAATAATAACCTGTTGTATAAAAAAATAAATCAAATTAAATTTCAAATTTTTAAAAAATAAAATTTAAAAATAAAACAGAAAAATGTCCTTCCCTTCACACAGATGTATTTATAGGAATGAATTATTTCCATGCTTATATCTATAAATACATAAAGGAGGAATACAATCTAACTTGAACCATAAAAGAAAAAAAAAAACCTGAACCCACCAGTTATACAGAGGAAAACCGTATCAGGGCACTTGCTCCAGCGGTAAACAATTCTGAAATTGGTCAGAGGTGGGGAATCATCTCCCATACAACCAGCAACCCACCCCCCACGCAAGGAGCATCCTCATTGCAAAGCTGGGGGACCGTGCCGAGGCATCTGTGAGTAAACGTGAGCTGAGCCCCAGGCCAGCTGCTGCTGAACTGTTCCCACCCTTCCCAGGTAAAACACCTGAATATGTACAAGGGCTTGAAAGCCTAGAGGAAGGGCCACGGAGCCACACCAGCGACAGCACGCAGGCCAACTTGGTGCCTGCAGGCCAGCCAGGGTGGTCCTGGCCCCGGGCGCTCTTCCGGAAGCTTTCCATTGCCCTGCCTGAGATACCCCTCCTGTCCCGGCCCCCACTGCTTTTTTCCTTCCTCACCTCTGTCCGGAGAGAAATTCCAGCGGAAGGTATGGGTGACACATCCTCTTCTTTACAGGTGGCAGCCTGGCAACCCCTGCAGAAAGGCCAGCAGAGCCCCACTCACACCGGGCCACCAACAAAGCTGTGGCCCCTCACTCCCTCCCACCAGCAGAGCCCCGAGACTGCTGACGGGGCAGAGAATATGGAGTCAGGCACAGCTTCAGGGGCTATTGCTGCCTGGAGCGCTGTTTATATTGACCTCAAACAGGCACACCTGGCGAGGGCCGGCCGGCAGGGTAAGGCTGCCCAGGTCAGCTAATCCACAACCCTCAGGGAATCACATTGTTGAAAACGGACCTCGCTAAGGCAGAATAGAAGCCAAGGAAGAAAAGGACACAATGCCATTTGCAGCACCGTAGATGAGTCTAGAGGTAATCACGTGACTTGTAGTAAGTCAGAAAGTGAAAGACACATATCGTATCCTATCACTTATAGGTGTTACCTAAGAATGGATACCAGGGCAGATATTTCCACGGAGAAGGGCCATCACAGATTCATCAAACAAACTTATGGTTCACCAATGGAAAGGTGTGAGGATTGGTTTCATTACGATATTGGGGTTAACAGACATATACAAACACAGGTGACACATACAATCACCAAAGACCTACGGAATACCAAGAGAAGACTACTCAACATTCTGTCATAACGTACATGGGAAAAGGATCCCAGGAAGAACAGACATCTGTATATGTGTAAAAGAACCCCATCTTCCACACCTACAACAAGCCAAACATTGTAATCAAACTTGCTGTAATAAAAAATAAAAAAAATAAATTAAAAACACGAACAAGAAGTAGTGAGACAAACTTGAGGGGCTTTCTCCTGGCACATTCCATTCTAAATTCCAATCTAGAACACGACTTCCATTGAGGCTCTGTTGCCCTAGTCACCAGATTTGGTAAGGGAGAACTGCTGCCACCTTGTGGCCGTTTCGCACAACAGCAGCTTTAATCCCAGCGCTGATGGTCAGTTGATATTCAAAATCATTGCAGGCCTGTAAATGACACCTGCCCTGAAAACAAATCCTGGGGTCACATATCGACCAAAAAATTCAAAGGACGTCCATATTTCAAAACGACCGTTTCAAAAGGCATATTTTACGCACATTAGTGTTCTGCTTCTTTTTCTTTCTTTCCTTTTTTTGTTAAAAATACGGGAATGGAAAAAGGCATCCCTCAGAATGGGCGAAAATCGTTGCAAACGAATCAATGGACAAAGGTTTAATCTCCAATATATATAAAGAGCTCATGCAGCTTAATATTAACAAAACAAACAACACAATACAAAAAATGGGCAGAAGATCTAAAGAGATGTTTCTTCCAAGAAGACACAGAGATGGCCAAGACGCACATGAAAAGCTGCTCAACAGCACTAATTATTAGAGAAATGCAAATCAAAACTACAATGAGGTATCACCTCACACCTGTTAGAATCGGCATCATCAGAAAATCTACAAACAACAAATTCTGGGGAGGGTGTGGACAAAAGGAGCCCTCTTCCACTATTGGTGGGAATGTAAATTGATACAGTCACTATGGAGAACGGTATGGAGTTTCCTTAAAAAAACTAGAAATAGAATTACCATCTGATCCAGCAATCCCACTTCTGGGCATATACCCAGAGAAAACCATAAATCAAAAAGGCACATTCACCACAATGTTCATGGCAGCACGATTTACAATAGCCAGGTAATGGAAGCAACGTAAATGCCCACAGACAGATGAATGGATAAAGATGTGGTACATATATAAAATGGAATATTACTCAGCCATAAAAAGGAATGAAACTGGGTCATTTGTAGAGACATCGATGGATCTAGAGACTGTCATACAGAATGAAGTAAGTCAGAAAGAGGAAAACAAATATTGTATATTAATGCATATATGTGGAACCTAAATAATGGTACAGATGAACTGGTTTGCAGGGAAGAAACAGAGACACAGAGGTAGAGAACAAACATATGGACACCAAGTGTGGGAAGCCATGGGGTGGTGGTGGTGGGATGAGTTGGGAGATTGGGATTGACCTGTATACATGTATATGCATAAAATACATAACTAATAATAACCTGTTGTATAAAAAAATAAATCAAATTAAATTTCAAATTTTTAAAAAATAAAATTTAAAAATAAAACAGAAAAATGTTCTTCCCTTCACACAGATGTATTTATAGGAATGAATTATTTCCATGCTTATATCTATAAATACATAAAGGAGGAATACAATCTAACTTGAACCATAAAAGAAAAAAAAAAACCTGAACCCACCAGTTATACAGAGGAAAACCGTATCAGGGCACTTGCTCCAGCGGTAAACAATTCTGAAATTGGTCAGAGGTGGGGAATCATCTCCCATACAACCAGCAACCCACCCCCCACGCAAGGAGCATCCTCATTGCAAAGCTGGGGGACCGTGCCGAGGCATCTGTGAGTAAACGTGAGCTGAGCCCCAGGCCAGCTGCTGCTGAACTGTTCCCACCCTTCCCAGGTAAAACACCTGAATATGTACAAGGGCTTGAAAGCCTAGAGGAAGGGCCACGGAGCCACACCAGCGACAGCACGCAGGCCAACTTGGTGCCTGCAGGCCAGCCAGGGTGGTCCTGGCCCCGGGCGCTCTTCCGGAAGCTTTCCATTGCCCTGCCTGAGATACCCCTCCTGTCCCGGCCCCCACTGCTTTTTTCCTTCCTCACCTCTGTCCGGAGAGAAATTCCAGCGGAAGGTATGGGTGACACATCCTCTTCTTTACAGGTGGCAGCCTGGCAACCCCTGCAGAAAGGCCAGCAGAGCCCCACTCACACCGGGCCACCAACAAAGCTGTGGCCCCTCACTCCCTCCCACCAGCAGAGCCCCGAGACTGCTGACGGGGCAGAGAATATGGAGTCAGGCACAGCTTCAGGGGCTATTGCTGCCTGGAGCGCTGTTTATATTGACCTCAAACAGGCACACCTGGCGAGGGCCGGCCGGCAGGGTAAGGCTGCCCAGGTCAGCTAATCCACAACCCTCAGGGAATCACATTGTTGAAAACGGACCTCGCTAAGGCAGAATAGAAGCCAAGGAAGAAAAGGACACAATGCCATTTGCAGCACCGTAGATGAGTCTAGAGGTAATCACGTGACTTGTAGTAAGTCAGAAAGTGAAAGACACATATCGTATCCTATCACTTATAGGTGTTACCTAAGAATGGATACCAGGGCAGATATTTCCACGGAGAAGGGCCATCACAGATTCATCAAACAAACTTATGGTTCACCAATGGAAAGGTGTGAGGATTGGTTTCATTACGATATTGGGGTTAACAGACATATACAAACACAGGTGACACATATAATCACCAAAGACCTACGGAATACCAAGAGAAGACTACTCAACATTCTGTCATAACGTACATGGGAAAAGGATCCCAGGAAGAACAGACATCTGTATATGTGTAAAAGAACCCCATCTTCCACACCTACAACAAGCCAAACATTGTAATCAAACTTGCTGTAATAAAAAATAAAAAATTAAATTAAAAACACGAACAAGAAGTAGTGAGACAAACTTGAGGGGCTTTCTCCTGGCACATTCCATTCTAAATTCCAATCTAGAACACGACTTCCATTGAGGCTCTGTTGCCCTAGTCACCAGATTTGGTAAGGGAGAACTGCTGCCACCTTGTGGCCGTTTCGCACAACAGCAGCTTTAATCCCAGCGCTGATGGTCAGTTGATATTCAAAATCATTGCAGGCCTGTAAATGACACCTGCCCTGAAAACAAATCCTGGGGTCACATATCGACCAAAAAATTCAAAGGACGTCCATATTTCAAAACGACCGTTTCAAAAGGCATATTTTACGCACATTAGTGTTCTGCTTCTTTTTCTTTCTTTCCTTTTTTTGTTAAAAATACGGGAATGGAAAAAGGCATCCCTCAGAATGGGCGAAAATCGTTGCAAACGAATCAATGGACAAAGGTTTAATCTCCAATATATATAAAGAGCTCATGCAGCTTAATATTAACAAAACAAAGAACCCAATACAAAAAATGGGCAGAAGATCTAAAGAGATATTTCTTCCAAGAAGACACAGAGATGGCCAAGACGCACATGAAAAGCTGCTCAACAGCACTAATTATTAGAGAAATGCAAATCAAAACTACAATGAGGTATCACCTCACACCTGTTAGAATCGGCATCATCAGAAAATCTACAAACAACCAATTCTGGGGAGGGTGTGGACAAAAGGAGCCCTCTTCCACTATTGGTGGGAATGTAAATTGATACAGTCACTATGGAGAACGGTATGGAGTTTCCTTAAAAAAACTAGAAATAGAATTACCATCTGATCCAGCAATCCCACTTCTGGGCATATACCCAGAGAAAACCATAAATCAAAAAGGCACATTCACCACAATGTTCATGGCAGCACTATTTACAATAGCCAGGTAATGGAAGCAAAGTAAATGCCCACAGACAGATGAATGGATAAAGATGTGGTACATATATAAAATGGAATATTACTCAGCCATAAGAAGGAATGAAACTGGGTTATTTGTAGAGACATCGATGGATCTAGAGACTGTCATACAGAATGAAGTAAGTCAGAAAGAGGAAAACAAATATTGTATATTAATGCATATATGTGGAACCTAAAAAATGGTACAGATGAACTGGTTTGCAGGGAAGAAACAGAGACACAGAGGTAGAGAACAAACATATGGACACCAGGTGTGGGAAGCCATGGGGTGCTGGTGGTGGGATGAGTTGGGAGATTGGGATTGACCTTTATACATGTATATGCATAAAATACATAACTAATAATAACCTGCTGTATAAAAAAATAAATCAAATTACATTTCAAATTTTTAAAAAATAAAATTTAAAATAAAACAGAAAAATGTTCTTCCCTTCACACAGATGTATTTATAGGAATGAATTATTTCCATGCTTATATCTATAAATACATAAAGGAGGAATACAATCTAACTTGAACCATAAAAGAAAAAAAAAAAACCTGAACCCACCAGTTATACAGAGGAAAACCCTATCAGGGCACTTGCTCCAGCGGTAAACAATTCTGAAATTGGTCAGAGGTGGGGAATCATCTCCCATACAACCAGCAACCCACCCCCCACGCAAGGAGCATCCTCATTGCAAAGCTGGGGGACCATGCCGAGGCATCTGTGAGTAAACGTGAGCTGAGCCCCAGGCCAGCTGCTGCTGAACTGTTCCCACCCTTCCCAGGTAAAACACCTGAATATGTACAAGGGCTTGAAAGCCTAGAGGAAGGGCCACGGAGCCACACCAGCGACAGCACGCAGGCCAACTTGGTGCCTGCAGGCCAGCCAGGGTGGTCCTGGCCCCGGGCGCTCTTCCGGAAGCTTTCCATTGCCCTGCCTGAGATACCCCTCCTGTCCCGGCCCCCACTGCTTTTTTCCTTCCTCACCTCTGTCCGGAGAGAAATTCCAGCGGAAGGTATGGGTGACACATCCTCTTCTTTACAGGTGGCAGCCTGGCAACCCCTGCAGAAAGGCCAGCAGAGCCCCACTCACACCGGGCCACCAACAAAGCTGTGGCCCCTCACTCCCTCCCACCAGCAGAGCCCCGAGACTGCTGACGGGGCAGAGAATATGGAGTCAGGCACAGCTTCAGGGGCTATTGCTGCCTGGAGCGCTGTTTATATTGACCTCAAACAGGCACACCTGGCGAGGGCCGGCCGGCAGGGTAAGGCTGCCCAGGTCAGCTAATCCACAACCCTCAGGGAATCACATTGTTGAAAACGGACCTCGCTAAGGCAGAATAGAAGCCAAGGAAGAAAAGGACACAATGCCATTTGCAGCACCGTAGATGAGTCTAGAGGTAATCACGTGACTTGTAGTAAGTCAGAAAGTGAAAGACACATATCGTATCCTATCACTTATAGGTGTTACCTAAGAATGGATACCAGGGCAGATATTTCCACGGAGAAGGGCCATCACAGATTCATCAAACAAACTTATGGTTCACCAATGGAAAGGTGTGAGGATTGGTTTCATTACGATATTGGGGTTAACAGACATATACAAACACAGGTGACACATACAATCACCAAAGACCTACGGAATACCAAGAGAAGACTACTCAACATTCTGTCATAACGTACATGGGAAAAGGATCCCAGGAAGAACAGACATCTGTATATGTGTAAAAGAACCCCATCTTCCACACCTACAACAAGCCAAACATTGTAATCAAACTTGCTGTAATAAAAAATAAAAAACTAAATTAAAAACACGAACAAGAAGTAGTGAGACAAACTTGAGGGGCTTTCTCCTGGCACATTCCATTCTAAATTCCAATCTAGAACACGACTTCCATTGAGGCTCTGTTGCCCTAGTCACCAGATTTGGTAAGGGAGAACTGCTGCCACCTTGTGGCCGTTTCGCACAACAGCAGCTTTAATCCCAGCGCTGATGGTCAGTTGATATTCAAAATCATTGCAGGCCTGTAAATGACACCTGCCCTGAAAACAAATCCTGGGGTCACATATCGACCAAAAAATTCAAAGGACGTCCATATTTCAAAACGACCGTTTCAAAAGGCATATTTTACGCACATTAGTGTTCTGCTTCTTTTTCTTTCTTTCCTTTTTTTGTTAAAAATACGGGAATGGAAAAAGGCATCCCTCAGAATGGGCGAAAATCGTTGCAAACGAATCAATGGACAAAGGTTTAATCTCCAATATATATAAAGAGCTCATGCAGCTTAATATTAACAAAACAAACAACCCAATACAAAAAATGGGCAGAAGATCTAAAGAGATGTTTCTTCCAAGAAGACACAGAGATGGCCAAGACGCACATGAAAAGCTGCTCAACAGCACTAATTATTAGAGAAATGCAAATCAAAACTACAATGAGGTATCACCTCACACCTGTTAGAATCGGCATCATCAGAAAATCTACAAACAACAAATTCTGGGGAGGGTGTGGACAAAAGGAGCCCTCTTCCACTATTGGTGGGAATGTAAATTGATACAGTCACTATGGAGAACGGTATGGAGTTTCCTTAAAAAAACTAGAAATAGAATTACCATCTGATCCAGCAATCCCACTTCTGGGCATATACCCAGAGAAAACCATAAATCAAAAAGGCACATTCACCACAATGTTCATGGCAGCACTATTTACAATAGCCAGGTAATGGAAGCAAAGTAAATGCCCACAGACAGATGAATGGATAAAGATGTGGTACATATATAAAATGGAATATTACTCAGCCATAAGAAGGAATGAAACTGGGTCATTTGTAGAGACATCGATGGATCTAGAGACTGTCATACAGAATGAAGTAAGTCAGAAAGAGGAAAACAAATATTGTATATTAATGCATATATGTGGAACCTAAAAAATGGTACAGATGAACTTGTTTGCAGGGAAGAAACAGAGACACAGAGGTAGAGAACAAACATATGGACACCAAGTGTGGGAAGCCATGGGGTGGTGGTGGTGGGATGAGTTGGGAGATTGGGATTGACCTGTATACATGTATATGCATAAAATACATAACTAATAATAACCTGTTGTATAAAAAAATAAATCAAATTAAATTTCAAATTTTTTAAAAATAAAATTTAAAAATAAAACAGAAAAATGTTCTTCCCTTCACACAGATGTATTTATAGGAATGAATTATTTCCATGCTTATATCTATAAATACATAAAGGAGGAATACAATCTAACTTGAACCATAAAAGAAAAAATAAAAAAAAACCTGAACCCACCAGTTATACAGAGGAAAACCCTATCAGGGCACTTGCTCCAGCGGTAAACAATTCTGAAATTGGTCAGAGGTGGGGAATCATCTCCCATACAACCAGCAACCCACCCCCCACGCAAGGAGCATCCTCATTGCAAAGCTGGGGGACCGTGCCGAGGCATCTGTGAGTAAACGTGAGCTGAGCCCCAGGCCAGCTGCTGCTGAACTGTTCCCACCCTTCCCAGGTAAAACACCTGAATATGTACAAGGGCTTGAAAGCCTAGAGGAAGGGCCACGGAGCCACACCAGCGACAGCACGCAGGCCAACTTGGTGCCTGCAGGCCAGCCAGGGTGGTCCTGGCCCCGGGCGCTCTTCCGGAAGCTTTCCATTGCCCTGCCTGAGATACCCCTCCTGTCCCGGCCCCCACTGCTTTTTTCCTTCCTCACCTCTGTCCGGAGAGAAATTCCAGCGGAAGGTATGGGTGACACATCCTCTTCTTTACAGGTGGCAGCCTGGCAACCCCTGCAGAAAGGCCAGCAGAGCCCCACTCACACCGGGCCACCAACAAAGCTGTGGCCCCTCACTCCCTCCCACCAGCAGAGCCCCGAGACTGCTGACGGGGCAGAGAATATGGAGTCAGGCACAGCTTCAGGGGCTATTGCTGCCTGGAGCGCTGTTTATATTGACCTCAAACAGGCACACCTGGCGAGGGCCGGCCGGCAGGGTAAGGCTGCCCAGGTCAGCTAATCCACAACCCTCAGGGAATCACATTGTTGAAAACGGACCTCGCTAAGGCAGAATAGAAGCCAAGGAAGAAAAGGACACAATGCCATTTGCAGCACCGTAGATGAGTCTAGAGGTAATCACGTGACTTGTAGTAAGTCAGAAAGTGAAAGACACATATCGTATCCTATCACTTATAGGTGTTACCTAAGAATGGATACCAGGGCAGATATTTCCACGGAGAAGGGCCATCACAGATTCATCAAACAAACTTATGGTTCACCAATGGAAAGGTGTGAGGATTGGTTTCATTACGATATTGGGGTTAACAGACATATACAAACACAGGTGACACATACAATCACCAAAGACCTACGGAATACCAAGAGAAGACTACTCAACATTCTGTCATAACGTACATGGGAAAAGGATCCCAGGAAGAACAGACATCTGTATATGTGTAAAAGAACCCCATCTTCCACACCTACAACAAGCCAAACATTGTAATCAAACTTGCTGTAATAAAAAATAAAAAACTAAATTAAAAACACGAACAAGAAGTAGTGAGACAAACTTGAGGGGCTTTCTCCTGGCACATTCCATTCTAAATTCCAATCTAGAACACGACTTCCATTGAGGCTCTGTTGCCCTAGTCACCAGATTTGGTAAGGGAGAACTGCTGCCACCTTGTGGCCGTTTCGCACAACAGCAGCTTTAATCCCAGCGCTGATGGTCAGTTGATATTCAAAATCATTGCAGGCCTGTAAATGACACCTGCCCTGAAAACAAATCCTGGGGTCACATATCGACCAAAAAATTCAAAGGACGTCCATATTTCAAAACGACCGTTTCAAAAGGCATATTTTACGCACATTAGTGTTCTGCTTCTTTTTCTTTCTTTCCTTTTTTTGTTAAAAATACGGGAATGGAAAAAGGCATCCCTCAGAATGGGCGAAAATCGTTGCAAACGAATCAATGGACAAAGGTTTAATCTCCAATATATATAAAGAGCTCATGCAGCTTAATATTAACAAAACAAAGAACCCAATACAAAAAATGGGCAGAAGATCTAAAGAGATATTTCTTCCAAGAAGACACAGAGATGGCCAAGACGCACATGAAAAGCTGCTCAACAGCACTAATTATTAGAGAAATGCAAATCAAAACTACAATGAGGTATCACCTCACACCTGTTAGAATCGGCATCATCAGAAAATCTACAAACAACCAATTCTGGGGAGGGTGTGGACAAAAGGAGCCCTCTTCCACTATTGGTGGGAATGTAAATTGATACAGTCACTATGGAGAACGGTATGGAGTTTCCTTAAAAAAACTAGAAATAGAATTACCATCTGATCCAGCAATCCCACTTCTGGGCATATACCCAGAGAAAAGCATAAATCAAAAAGGCACATTCACCACAATGTTCATGGCAGCACTATTTACAATAGCCAGGTAATGGAAGCAAAGTAAATGCCCACAGACAGATGAATGGATAAAGATGTGGTACATATATAAAATGGAATATTACTCAGCCATAAGAAGGAATGAAACTGGGTTATTTGTAGAGACATCGATGGATCTAGAGACTGTCATACAGAATGAAGTAAGTCAGAAAGAGGAAAACAAATATTGTATATTAATGCATATATGTGGAACCTAAAAAATGGTACAGATGAACTGGTTTGCAGGGAAGAAACAGAGACACAGAGGTAGAGAACAAACATATGGACACCAGGTGTGGGAAGCCATGGGGTGCTGGTGGTGGGATGAGTTGGGAGATTGGGATTGACCTTTATACATGTATATGCATAAAATACATAACTAATAATAACCTGCTGTATAAAAAAATAAATCAAATTACATTGCAAATTTTTAAAAAATAAAATTTAAAATAAAACAGAAAAATGTTCTTCCCTTCACACAGATGTATTTATAGGAATGAATTATTTCCATGCTTATATCTATAAATACATAAAGGAGGAATACAATCTAACTTGAACCATAAAAGAAAAAAAAAAAAAACCTGAACCCACCAGTTATACAGAGGAAAACCCTATCAGGGCACTTGCTCCAGCGGTAAACAATTCTGAAATTGGTCAGAGGTGGGGAATCATCTCCCATACAACCAGCAACCCACCCCCCACGCAAGGAGCATCCTCATTGCAAAGCTGGGGGACCATGCCGAGGCATCTGTGAGTAAACGTGAGCTGAGCCCCAGGCCAGCTGCTGCTGAACTGTTCCCACCCTTCCCAGGTAAAACACCTGAATATGTACAAGGGCTTGAAAGCCTAGAGGAAGGGCCACGGAGCCACACCAGCGACAGCACGCAGGCCAACTTGGTGCCTGCAGGCCAGCCAGGGTGGTCCTGGCCCCGGGCGCTCTTCCGGAAGCTTTCCATTGCCCTGCCTGAGATACCCCTCCTGTCCCGGCCCCCACTGCTTTTTTCCTTCCTCACCTCTGTCCGGAGAGAAATTCCAGCGGAAGGTATGGGTGACACATCCTCTTCTTTACAGGTGGCAGCCTGGCAACCCCTGCAGAAAGGCCAGCAGAGCCCCACTCACACCGGGCCACCAACAAAGCTGTGGCCCCTCACTCCCTCCCACCAGCAGAGCCCCGAGACTGCTGACGGGGCAGAGAATATGGAGTCAGGCACAGCTTCTGGGGCTATTGCTGCCTGGAGCGCTGTTTATATTGACCTCAAACAGGCACACCTGGCGAGGGCCGGCCGGCAGGGTAAGGCTGCCCAGGTCAGCTAATCCACAACCCTCAGGGAATCACATTGTTGAAAACGGACCTCGCTAAGGCAGAATAGAAGCCAAGGAAGAAAAGGACACAATGCCATTTGCAGCACCGTAGATGAGTCTAGAGGTAATCACGTGACTTGTAGTAAGTCAGAAAGTGAAAGACACATATCGTATCCTATCACTTATAGGTGTTACCTAAGAATGGATACCAGGGCAGATATTTCCACGGAGAAGGGCCATCACAGATTCATCAAACAAACTTATGGTTCACCAATGGAAAGGTGTGAGGATTGGTTTCATTACGATATTGGGGTTAACAGACATATACAAACACAGGTGACACATATAATCACCAAAGACCTACGGAATACCAAGAGAAGACTACTCAACCTTCTGTCATAACGTACATGGGAAAAGGATCCCAGGAAGAACAGACATCTGTATATGTGTAAAAGAACCCCATCTTCCACACCTACAACAAGCCAAACATTGTAATCAAACTTGCTGTAATAAAAAATAAAAAAATAAATTAAAAACACGAACAAGAAGTAGTGAGACAAACTTGAGGGGCTTTCTCCTGGCACATTCCATTCTAAATTCCAATCTAGAACATGACTTCCATTGAGGCTCTGTTGCCCTAGTCACCAGATTTGGTAAGGGAGAACTGCTGCCACCTTGTGGCTGTTTCACACAATAGCAGCTTTAATCCCAGCGCTGATGGTCAGTTGATATTCAAAATCATTGCAGGCCTGTAAATGACACCTGCCCTGAAAACAAATCCTGGGGTCACATATCGACCAAAAAATTCAAAGGACGTCCATATTTCAAAACGACCGTTTCAAAAGGCATATTTTACGCACATTAGTGTTCTGCTTCTTTTTCTTTCTTTCCTTTTTTTGTTAAAAATACGGGAATGGAAAAAGGCATCCCTCAGAATGGGCGAAAATCGTTGCAAACGAATCAATGGACAAAGGTTTAATCTCCAATATATATAAACAGCTCATGCAGCTTAATATTAACAAAACAAACAACCCAATACAAAAAATGGGCAGAAGATCTAAAGAGATGCTTCTTCCAAGAAGACACAGAGATGGCCAAGACGCACATGAAAAGCTGCTCAACAGCACTAATTATTAGAGAAATGCAAATCAAAACTACAATGAGGTATCACCTCACACCTGTTAGAATCGGCATCATCAGAAAATCTACAAACAACCAATTCTGGGGAGGGTGTGGACAAAAGGAGCCCTCTTCCACTATTGGTGGGAATGTAAATTGATACAGTCACTATGGAGAACGGTATGGAGTTTCCTTAAAAAAACTAGAAATAGAATTACCATCTGATCCAGCAATCCCACTTCTGGGCATATACCCAGAGAAAACCATAAATCAAAAAGGCACATTCACCACAATGTTCATGGCAGCACGATTTACAATAGCCAGGTAATGGAAGCAACGTAAATGCCCACAGACAGATGAATGGATAAAGATGTGGTACATATATAAAATGGAATATTACTCAGCCATAAAAAGGAATGAAACTGGGTCATTTGTAGAGACATCGATGGATCTAGAGACTGTCATACAGAATGAAGTAAGTCAGAAAGAGGAAAACAAATATTGTATATTAATGCATATATGTGGAACCTAAAAAATGGTACAGATGAACTGGTTTGCAGGGAAGAAACAGAGACACAGAGGTAGAGAACAAACATATGGACACCAAGTGTGGGAAGCCATGGGGTGGTGGTGGTGGGATGAGTTGGGAGATTGGGATTGACCTGTATACATGTATATGCATAAAATACATAACTAATAATAACCTGTTGTATAAAAAAATAAATCAAATTAAATTTCAAATTTTTAAAAAATAAAATTTAAAAATAAAACAGAAAAATGTTCTTCCCTTCACACAGATGTATTTATAGGAATGAATTATTTCCATGCTTATATCTATAAATACATAAAGGAGGAATACAATCTAACTTGAACCATAAAAGAAAAAAAAAAACCTGAACCCACCAGTTATACAGAGGAAAACCCTATCAGGGCACTTGCTCCAGCGGTAAACAATTCTGAAATTGGTCAGAGGTGGGGAATCATCTCCCATACAACCAGCAACCCACCCCCCACGCAAGGAGCATCCTCATTGCAAAGCTGGGGGACCGTGCCGAGGCATCTGTGAGTAAACGTGAGCTGAGCCCCAGGCCAGCTGCTGCTGAACTGTTCCCACCCTTCCCAGGTAAAACACCTGAATATGTACAAGGGCTTGAAAGCCTAGAGGAAGGGCCACGGAGCCACACCAGCGACAGCACGCAGGCCAACTTGGTGCCTGCAGGCCAGCCAGGGTGGTCCTGGCCCCGGGCGCTCTTCCCGAAGCTTTCCATTGCCCTGCCTGAGATACCCCTCCTGTCCCGACCCCCACTGCTTTTTTCCTTCCTCACCTCTGTCCGGAGAGAAATTCCAGCGGAAGGTATGGGTGACACATCCTCTTCTTTACAGGTGGCAGCCTGGCAACCCCTGCAGAAAGGCCAGCAGAGCCCCACTCACACCGGGCCACCAACAAAGCTGTGGCCCCTCACTCCCTCCCACCAGCAGAGCCCCGAGACTGCTGACGGGGCAGAGAATATGGAGTCAGGCACAGCTTCAGGGGCTATTGCTGCCTGGAGCGCTGTTTATATTGACCTCAAACAGGCACACCTGGCGAGGGCCGGCCGGCAGGGTAAGGCTGCCCAGGTCAGCTAATCCACAACCCTCAGGGAATCACATTGTTGAAAACGGACCTCGCTAAGGCAGAATAGAAGCCAAGGAAGAAAAGGACACAATGCCATTTGCAGCACCATAGATGAGTCTAGAGGTAATCACGTGACTTGTAGTAAGTCAGAAAGTGAAAGACACATATCGTATCCTATCACTTATAGGTGTTACCTAAGAATGGATACCAGGGCAGATATTTCCACGGAGAAGGGCCATCACAGATTCATCAAACAAACTTATGGTTCACCAATGGAAAGGTGTGAGGATTGGTTTCATTACGATATTGGGGTTAACAGACATATACAAACACAGGTGACACATACAATCACCAAAGACCTACGGAATACCAAGAGAAGACTACTCAACATTCTGTCATAACGTACATGGGAAAAGGATCCCAGGAAGAACAGACATCTGTATATGTGTAAAAGAACCCCATCTTCCACACCTACAACAAGCCAAACATTGTAATCAAACTTGCTGTAATAAAAAATAAAAAAAATAAATTAAAAACACGAACAAGAAGTAGTGAGACAAACTTGAGGGGCTTTCTCCTGGCACATTCCATTCTAAATTCCAATCTAGAACACGACTTCCATTGAGCCTCTGTTGCCCTAGTCACCAGATTTGGTAAGGGATAACTGCTGCCACCTTGTGGCTGTTTCACACAATAGCAGCTTTAATCCCAGCGCTGATGGTCAGTTGATATTCAAAATCATTGCAGGCCTGTAAATGACACCTGCCCTGAAAACAAATCCTGGGGTCACATATCGACCAAAAAATTCAAAGGACGTCCATATTTCAAAACGACCGTTTCAAAAGGCATATTTTACGCACATTAGTGTTCTGCTTCTTTTTCTTTCTTTCCTTTTTTTGTTAAAAATACGGGAATGGAAAAAGGCATCCCTCAGAATGGGCGAAAATCGTTGCAAACGAATCAATGGACAAAGGTTTAATCTCCAATATATATAAAGAGCTCATGCAGCTTAATATTAACAAAACAAACAACCCAATACAAAAAATGGGCAGAAGATCTAAAGAGATGTTTCTTCCAAGAAGACACAGAGATGGCCAAGACGCACATGAAAAGCTGCTCAACAGCACTAATTATTAGAGAAATGCAAATCAAAACTACAATGAGGTATCACCTCACACCTGTTAGAATCGGCATCATCAGAAAATCTACAAACAACCAATTCTGGGGAGGGTGTGGACAAAAGGAGCCCTCTTCCACTATTGGTGGGAATGTAAATTGATACAGTCACTATGGAGAACGGTATGGAGTTTCCTTAAAAAAACTAGAAATAGAATTACCATCTGATCCAGCAATCCCACTTCTGGGCATATACCCAGAGAAAACCATAAATCAAAAAGGCACATTCACCACAATGTTCATGGCAGCACGATTTACAATAGCCAGGTAATGGAAGCAACGTAAATGCCCACAGACAGATGAATGGATAAAGATGTGGTACATATATAAAATGGAATATTACTCAGCCATAAAAAGGAATGAAACTGGGTCATTTGTAGAGACATCGATGGATCTAGAGACTGTCATACAGAATGAAGTAAGTCAGAAAGAGGAAAACAAATATTGTATATTAATGCATATATGTGGAACCTAAAAAATGGTACAGATGAACTGGTTTGCAGGGAAGAAACAGAGACACAGAGGTAGAGAACAAACATATGGACACCAAGTGTGGGAAGCCATGGGGTGGTGGTGGTGGGATGAGTTGGGAGATTGGGATTGACCTGTATACATGTATATGCATAAAATACATAACTAATAATAACCTGTTGTATAAAAAAATAAATCAAATTAAATTTCAAATTTTTAAAAAATAAAATTTAAAAATAAAACAGAAAAATGTTCTTCCCTTCACACAGATGTATTTATAGGAATGAATTATTTCCATGCTTATATCTATAAATACATAAAGGAGGAATACAATCTAACTTGAACCATAAAAGAAAAAAAAAAACCTGAACCCACCAGTTATACAGAGGAAAACCCTATCAGGGCACTTGCTCCAGCGGTAAACAATTCTGAAATTGGTCAGAGGTGGGGAATCATCTCCCATACAACCAGCAACCCACCCCCCACGCAAGGAGCATCCTCATTGCAAAGCTGGGGGACCGTGCCGAGGCATCTGTGAGTAAACGTGAGCTGAGCCCCAGGCCAGCTGCTGCTGAACTGTTCCCACCCTTCCCAGGTAAAACACCTGAATATGTACAAGGGCTTGAAAGCCTAGAGGAAGGGCCACGGAGCCACACCAGCGACAGCACGCAGGCCAACTTGGTGCCTGCAGGCCAGCCAGGGTGGTCCTGGCCCCGGGCGCTCTTCCCGAAGCTTTCCATTGCCCTGCCTGAGATACCCCTCCTGTCCCGGCCCCCACTGCTTTTTTCCTTCCTCACCTCTGTCCGGAGAGAAATGCCAGCGGAAGGTATGGGTGACACATCCTCTTCTTTACAGGTGGCAGCCTGGCAACCCCTGCAGAAAGGCCAGCAGAGCCCCACTCACACCGGGCCACCAACAAAGCTGTGGCCCCTCACTCCCTCCCACCAGCAGAGCCCCGAGACTGCTGACGGGGCAGAGAATATGGAGTCAGGCACAGCTTCAGGGGCTATTGCTGCCTGGAGCGCTGTTTATATTGACCTCAAACAGGCACACCTGGGGAGGGCCGGCCGGCAGGGTAAGGCTGCCCAGGTCAGCTAATCCACAACCCTCAGGGAATCACATTGTTGAAAACGGACCTCGCTAAGGCAGAATAGAAGCCAAGGAAGAAAAGGACACAATGCCATTTGCAGCACCGTAGATGAGTCTAGAGGTAATCACGTGACTTGTAGTAAGTCAGAAAGTGAAAGACACATATCGTATCCTATCACTTATAGGTGTTACCTAAGAATGGATACCAGGGCAGATATTTCCACGGAGAAGGGCCATCACAGATTCATCAAAGAAACTTATGGTTCACCAATGGAAAGGTGTGAGGATTGGTTTCATTACGATATTGGGGTTAACAGACATATACAAACACAGGTGACACATACAATCACCAAAGACCTACGGAATACCAAGAGAAGACTACTCAACATTCTGTCATAACGTACATGGGAAAAGGATCCCAGGAAGAACAGACATCTGTATATGTGTAAAAGAACCCCATCTTCCACACCTACAACAAGCCAAACATTGTAATCAAACTTGCTGTAATAAAAAATAAAAAAATAAATTAAAAACACGAACAAGAAGTAGTGAGACAAACTTGAGGGGCTTTCTCCTGGCACATTCCATTCTAAATTCCAATCTAGAACATGACTTCCATTGAGGCTCTGTTGCCCTAGTCACCAGATTTGGTAAGGGAGAACTGCTGCCACCTTGTGGCTGTTTCACACAATAGCAGCTTTAATCCCAGCGCTGATGGTCAGTTGATATTCAAAATCATTGCAGGCCTGTAAATGACACCTGCCCTGAAAACAAATCCTGGGGTCACATATCGACCAAAAAATTCAAAGGACGTCCATATTTCAAAACGACCGTTTCAAAAGGCATATTTTACGCACATTAGTGTTCTGCTTCTTTTTCTTTCTTTCCTTTTTTTGTTAAAAATACGGGAATGGAAAAAGGCATCCCTCAGAATGGGCGAAAATCGTTGCAAACGAATCAATGGACAAAGGTTTAATCTCCAATATATATAAAGAGCTCATGCAGCTTAATATTAACAAAACAAACAACCCAATACAAAAAATGGGCAGAAGATCTAAAGAGATGTTTCTTCCAAGAAGACACAGAGATGGCCAAGACGCACATGAAAAGCTGCTCAACAGCACTAATTATTAGAGAAATGCAAATCAAAACTACAATGAGGTATCACCTCACACCTGTTAGAATCGGCATCATCAGAAAATCTACAAACAACAAATTCTGGGGAGGGTGTGGACAAAAGGAGCCCTCTTCCACTATTGGTGGGAATGTAAATTGATACAGTCACTATGGAGAACGGTATGGAGTTTCCTTAAAAAAACTAGAAATAGAATTACCATCTGATCCAGCAATCCCACTTCTGGGCATATACCCAGAGAAAACCATAAATCAAAAAGGCACATTCACCACAATGTTCATGGCAGCACGATTTACAATAGCCAGGTAATGGAAGCAACGTAAATGCCCACAGACAGATGAATGGATAAAGATGTGGTACATATATAAAATGGAATATTACTCAGCCATAAAAAGGAATGAAACTGGGTCATTTGTAGAGACATCGATGGATCTAGAGACTGTCATACAGAATGAAGTAAGTCAGAAAGAGGAAAACAAATATTGTATATTAATGCATATATGTGGAACCTAAAAAATGGTACAGATGAACTGGTTTGCAGGGAAGAAACAGAGACACAGAGGTAGAGAACAAACATATGGACACCAAGTGTGGGAAGCCATGGGGTGGTGGTGGTGGGATGAGTTGGGAGATTGGGATTGACCTGTATACATGTATATGCATAAAATACATAACTAATAATAACCTGTTGTATAAAAAAATAAATCAAATTAAATTTCAAATTTTTAAAAAATAAAATTTAAAAATAAAACAGAAAAATGTTCTTCCCTTCACACAGATGTATTTATAGGAATGAATTATTTCCATGCTTATATCTATAAATACATAAAGGAGGAATACAATCTAACTTGAACCATAAAAGAAAAAAAAAAACCTGAACCCACCAGTTATACAGAGGAAAACCCTATCAGGGCACTTGCTCCAGCGGTAAACAATTCTGAAATTGGTCAGAGGTGGGGAATCATCTCCCATACAACCAGCAACCCACCCCCCACGCAAGGAGCATCCTCATTGCAAAGCTGGGGGACCGTGCCGAGGCATCTGTGAGTAAACGTGAGCTGAGCCCCAGGCCAGCTGCTGCTGAACTGTTCCCACCCTTCCCAGGTAAAACACCTGAATATGTACAAGGGCTTGAAAGCCTAGAGGAAGGGCCACGGAGCCACACCAGCGACAGCACGCAGGCCAACTTGGTGCCTGCAGGCCAGCCAGGGTGGTCCTGGCCCCGGGCGCTCTTCCGGAAGCTTTCCATTGCCCTGCCTGAGATACCCCTCCTGTCCCGGCCCCCACTGCTTTTTTCCTTCCTCACCTCTGTCCGGAGAGAAATTCCAGCGGAAGGTATGGGTGACACATCCTCTTCTTTACAGGTGGCAGCCTGGCAACCCCTGCAGAAAGGCCAGCAGAGCCCCACTCACACCGGGCCACCAACAAAGCTGTGGCCCCTCACTCCCTCCCACCAGCAGAGCCCCGAGACTGCTGACGGGGCAGAGAATATGGAGTCAGGCACAGCTTCTGGGGCTATTGCTGCCTGGAGCGCTGTTTATATTGACCTCAAACAGGCACACCTGGCGAGGGCCGGCCGGCAGGGTAAGGCTGCCCAGGTCAGCTAATCCACAACCCTCAGGGAATCACATTGTTGAAAACGGACCTCGCTAAGGCAGAATAGAAGCCAAGGAAGAAAAGGACACAATGCCATTTGCAGCACCGTAGATGAGTCTAGAGGTAATCACGTGACTTGTAGTAAGTCAGAAAGTGAAAGACACATATCGTATCCTATCACTTATAGGTGTTACCTAAGAATGGATACCAGGGCAGATATTTCCACGGAGAAGGGCCATCACAGATTCATCAAACAAACTTATGGTTCACCAATGGAAAGGTGTGAGGATTGGTTTCATTACGATATTGGGGTTAACAGACATATACAAACACAGGTGACACATATAATCACCAAAGACCTACGGAATACCAAGAGAAGACTACTCAACCTTCTGTCATAACGTACATGGGAAAAGGATCCCAGGAAGAACAGACATCTGTATATGTGTAAAAGAACCCCATCTTCCACACCTACAACAAGCCAAACATTGTAATCAAACTTGCTGTAATAAAAAATAAAAAAATAAATTAAAAACACGAACAAGAAGTAGTGAGACAAACTTGAGGGGCTTTCTCCTGGCACATTCCATTCTAAATTCCAATCTAGAACATGACTTCCATTGAGGCTCTGTTGCCCTAGTCACCAGATTTGGTAAGGGAGAACTGCTGCCACCTTGTGGCTGTTTCACACAATAGCAGCTTTAATCCCAGCGCTGATGGTCAGTTGATATTCAAAATCATTGCAGGCCTGTAAATGACACCTGCCCTGAAAACAAATCCTGGGGTCACATATCGACCAAAAAATTCAAAGGACGTCCATATTTCAAAACGACCGTTTCAAAAGGCATATTTTACGCACATTAGTGTTCTGCTTCTTTTTCTTTCTTTCCTTTTTTTGTTAAAAATACGGGAATGGAAAAAGGCATCCCTCAGAATGGGCGAAAATCGTTGCAAACGAATCAATGGACAAAGGTTTAATCTCCAATATATATAAACAGCTCATGCAGCTTAATATTAACAAAACAAACAACCCAATACAAAAAATGGGCAGAAGATCTAAAGAGATGCTTCTTCCAAGAAGACACAGAGATGGCCAAGACGCACATGAAAAGCTGCTCAACAGCACTAATTATTAGAGAAATGCAAATCAAAACTACAATGAGGTATCACCTCACACCTGTTAGAATCGGCATCATCAGAAAATCTACAAACAACCAATTCTGGGGAGGGTGTGGACAAAAGGAGCCCTCTTCCACTATTGGTGGGAATGTAAATTGATACAGTCACTATGGAGAACGGTATGGAGTTTCCTTAAAAAAACTAGAAATAGAATTACCATCTGATCCAGCAATCCCACTTCTGGGCATATACCCAGAGAAAACCATAAATCAAAAAGGCACATTCACCACAATGTTCATGGCAGCACGATTTACAATAGCCAGGTAATGGAAGCAACGTAAATGCCCACAGACAGATGAATGGATAAAGATGTGGTACATATATAAAATGGAATATTACTCAGCCATAAAAAGGAATGAAACTGGGTCATTTGTAGAGACATCGATGGATCTAGAGACTGTCATACAGAATGAAGTAAGTCAGAAAGAGGAAAACAAATATTGTATATTAATGCATATATGTGGAACCTAAAAAATGGTACAGATGAACTGGTTTGCAGGGAAGAAACAGAGACACAGAGGTAGAGAACAAACATATGGACACCAAGTGTGGGAAGCCATGGGGTGGTGGTGGTGGGATGAGTTGGGAGATTGGGATTGACCTGTATACATGTATATGCATAAAATACATAACTAATAATAACCTGTTGTATAAAAAAATAAATCAAATTAAATTTCAAATTTTTAAAAAATAAAATTTAAAAATAAAACAGAAAAATGTTCTTCCCTTCACACAGATGTATTTATAGGAATGAATTATTTCCATGCTTATATCTATAAATACATAAAGGAGGAATACAATCTAACTTGAACCATAAAAGAAAAAATAAAAAAAAACCTGAACCCACCAGTTATACAGAGGAAAACCCTATCAGGGCACTTGCTCCAGCGGTAAACAATTCTGAAATTGGTCAGAGGTGGGGAATCATCTCCCATACAACCAGCAACCCACCCCCCACGCAAGGAGCATCCTCATTGCAAAGCTGGGGGACCGTGCCGAGGCATCTGTGAGTAAACGTGAGCTGAGCCCCAGGCCAGCTGCTGCTGAACTGTTCCCACCCTTCCCAGGTAAAACACCTGAATATGTACAAGGGCTTGAAAGCCTAGAGGAAGGGCCACGGAGCCACACCAGCGACAGCACGCAGGCCAACTTGGTGCCTGCAGGCCAGCCAGGGTGGTCCTGGCCCCGGGCGCTCTTCCGGAAGCTTTCCATTGCCCTGCCTGAGATACCCCTCCTGTCCCGGCCCCCACTGCTTTTTTCCTTCCTCACCTCTGTCCGGAGAGAAATTCCAGCGGAAGGTATGGGTGACACATCCTCTTCTTTACAGGTGGCAGCCTGGCAACCCCTGCAGAAAGGCCAGCAGAGCCCCACTCACACCGGGCCACCAACAAAGCTGTGGCCCCTCACTCCCTCCCACCAGCAGAGCCCCGAGACTGCTGACGGGGCAGAGAATATGGAGTCAGGCACAGCTTCAGGGGCTATTGCTGCCTGGAGCGCTGTTTATATTGACCTCAAACAGGCACACCTGGCGAGGGCCGGCCGGCAGGGTAAGGCTGCCCAGGTCAGCTAATCCACAACCCTCAGGGAATCACATTGTTGAAAACGGACCTCGCTAAGGCAGAATAGAAGCCAAGGAAGAAAAGGACACAATGCCATTTGCAGCACCGTAGATGAGTCTAGAGGTAATCACGTGACTTGTAGTAAGTCAGAAAGTGAAAGACACATATCGTATCCTATCACTTATAGGTGTTACCTAAGAATGGATACCAGGGCAGATATTTCCACGGAGAAGGGCCATCACAGATTCATCAAAGAAACTTATGGTTCACCAATGGAAAGGTGTGAGGATTGGTTTCATTACGATATTGGGGTTAACAGACATATACAAACACAGGTGACACATACAATCACCAAAGACCTACGGAATACCAAGAGAAGACTACTCAACATTCTGTCATAACGTACATGGGAAAAGGATCCCAGGAAGAACAGACATCTGTATATGTGTAAAAGAACCCCATCTTCCACACCTACAACAAGCCAAACATTGTAATCAAACTTGCTGTAATAAAAAATAAAAAAATAAATTAAAAACACGAACAAGAAGTAGTGAGACAAACTTGAGGGGCTTTCTCCTGGCACATTCCATTCTAAATTCCAATCTAGAACATGACTTCCATTGAGGCTCTGTTGCCCTAGTCACCAGATTTGGTAAGGGATAACTGCTGCCACCTTGTGGCTGTTTCACACAATAGCAGCTTTAATCCCAGCGCTGATGGTCAGTTGATATTCAAAATCATTGCAGGCCTGTAAATGACACCTGCCCTGAAAACAAATCCTGGGGTCACATATCGACCAAAAAATTCAAAGGACGTCCATATTTCAAAACGACCGTTTCAAAAGGCATATTTTACGCACATTAGTGTTCTGCTTCTTTTTCTTTCTTTCTTTTTTTTGTTAAAAATACGGGAATGGAAAAAGGCATCCCTCAGAATGGGCGAAAATCGTTGCAAACGAATCAATGGACAAAGGTTTAATCTCCAATATATATAAACAGCTCATGCAGCTTAATATTAACAAAACAAACAACCCAATACAAAAAATGGGCAGAAGATCTAAAGAGATGCTTCTTCCAAGAAGACACAGAGATGGCCAAGACGCACATGAAAAGCTGCTCAACAGCACTAATTATTAGAGAAATGCAAATCAAAACTACAATGAGGTATCACCTCACACCTGTTAGAATCGGCATCATCAGAAAATCTACAAACAACCAATTCTGGGGAGGGTGTGGACAAAAGGAGCCCTCTTCCACTATTGGTGGGAATGTAAATTGATACAGTCACTATGGAGAACGGTATGGAGTTTCCTTAAAAAAACTAGAAATAGAATTACCATCTGATCCAGCAATCCCACTTTTGGGCATATACCCAGAGAAAACCATAAATCAAAAAGGCACATTCACCACAATGTTCATGGCAGCACGATTTACAATAGCCAGGTAATGGAAGCAACGTAAATGCCCACAGACAGATGAATGGATAAAGATGTGGTACATATATAAAATGGAATATTACTCAGCCATAAAAAGGAATGAAACTGGGTCATTTGTAGAGACATCGATGGATCTAGAGACTGTCATACAGAATGAAGTAAGTCAGAAAGAGGAAAACAAATATTGTATATTAATGCATATATGTGGAACCTAAAAAATGGTACAGATGAACTGGTTTGCAGGGAAGAAACAGAGACACAGAGGTAGAGAACAAACATATGGACACCAAGTGTGGGAAGCCATGGGGTGGTGGTGGTGGGATGAGTTGGGAGATTGGGATTGACCTGTATACATGTATATGCATAAAATACATAACTAATAATAACCTGTTGTATAAAAAAATAAATCAAATTAAATTTCAAATTTTTAAAAAATAAAATTTAAAAATAAAACAGAAAAATGTTCTTCCCTTCACACAGATGTATTTATAGGAATGAATTATTTCCATGCTTATATCTATAAATACATAAAGGAGGAATACAATCTAACTTGAACCATAAAAGAAAAAAAAAAACCTGAACCCACCAGTTATACAGAGGAAAACCCTATCAGGGCACTTGCTCCAGCGGTAAACAATTCTGAAATTGGTCAGAGGTGGGGAATCATCTCCCATACAACCAGCAACCCACCCCCCACGCAAGGAGCATCCTCATTGCAAAGCTGGGGGACCGTGCCGAGGCATCTGTGAGTAAACGTGAGCTGAGCCCCAGGCCAGCTGCTGCTGAACTGTTCCCACCCTTCCCAGGTAAAACACCTGAATATGTACAAGGGCTTGAAAGCCTAGAGGAAGGGCCACGGAGCCACACCAGCGACAGCACGCAGGCCAACTTGGTGCCTGCAGGCCAGCCAGGGTGGTCCTGGCCCCGGGCGCTCTTCCGGAAGCTTTCCATTGCCCTGCCTGAGATACCCCTCCTGTCCCGGCCCCCACTGCTTTTTTCCTTCCTCACCTCTGTCCGGAGAGAAATTCCAGCGGAAGGTATGGGTGACACATCCTCTTCTTTACAGGTGGCAGCCTGGCAACCCCTGCAGAAAGGCCAGCAGAGCCCCACTCACACCGGGCCACCAACAAAGCTGTGGCCCCTCACTCCCTCCCACCAGCACAGCCCCGAGACTGCTGACGGGGCAGAGAATATGGAGTCAGGCACAGCTTCAGGGGCTATTGCTGCCTGGAGCGCTGTTTATATTGACCTCAAACAGGCACACCTGGGGAGGGCCGGCCGGCAGGGTAAGGCTGCCCAGGTCAGCTAATCCACAACCCTCAGGGAATCACATTGTTGAAAACGGACCTCGCTAAGGCAGAATAGAAGCCAAGGAAGAAAAGGACACAATGCCATTTGCAGCACCGTAGATGAGTCTAGAGGTAATCACGTGACTTGTAGTAAGTCAGAAAGTGAAAGACACATATCGTATCCTATCACTTATAGGTGTTACCTAAGAATGGATACCAGGGCAGATATTTCCACGGAGAAGGGCCATCACAGATTCATCAAACAAACTTATGGTTCACCAATGGAAAGGTGTGAGGATTGGTTTCATTACGATATTGGGGTTAACAGACATATACAAACACAGGTGACACATACAATCACCAAAGACCTACGGAATACCAAGAGAAGACTACTCAACATTCTGTCATAACGTACATGGGAAAAGGATCCCAGGAAGAACAGACATCTGTATATGTGTAAAAGAACCCCATCTTCCACACCTACAACAAGCCAAACATTGTAATCAAACTTGCTGTAATAAAAAATAAAAAAAATAAATTAAAAACACGAACAAGAAGTAGTGAGACAAACTTGAGGGGCTTTCTCCTGGCACATTCCATTCTAAATTCCAATCTAGAACACGACTTCCATTGAGGCTCTGTTGCCCTAGTCACCAGATTTGGTAAGGGATAACTGCTGCCACCTTGTGGCTGTTTCACACAATAGCAGCTTTAATCCCAGCGCTGATGGTCAGTTGATATTCAAAATCATTGCAGGCCTGTAAATGACACCTGCCCTGAAAACAAATCCTGGGGTCACATATCGACCAAAAAATTCAAAGGACGTCCATATTTCAAAACGACCGTTTCAAAAGGCATATTTTACGCACATTAGTGTTCTGCTTCTTTTTCTTTCTTTCCTTTTTTTGTTAAAAATACGGGAATGGAAAAAGGCATCCCTCAGAATGGGCGAAAATCGTTGCAAACGAATCAATGGACAAAGGTTTAATCTCCAATATATATAAAGAGCTCATGCAGCTTAATATTAACAAAACAAACAACCCAATACAAAAAATGGGCAGAAGATCTAAAGAGATGTTTCTTCCAAGAAGACACAGAGATGGCCAAGACGCACATGAAAAGCTGCTCAACAGCACTAATTATTAGAGAAATGCAAATCAAAACTACAATGAGGTATCACCTCACACCTGTTAGAATCGGCATCATCAGAAAATCTACAAACAACCAATTCTGGGGAGGGTGTGGACAAAAGGAGCCCTCTTCCACTATTGGTGGGAATGTAAATTGATACAGTCACTATGGAGAACGGTATGGAGTTTCCTTAAAAAAACTAGAAATAGAATTACCATCTGATCCAGCAATCCCACTTCTGGGCATATACCCAGAGAAAACCATAAATCAAAAAGGCACATTCACCACAATGTTCATGGCAGCACGATTTACAATAGCCAGGTAATGGAAGCAACGTAAATGCCCACAGACAGATGAATGGATAAAGATGTGGTACATATATAAAATGGAATATTACTCAGCCATAAAAAGGAATGAAACTGGGTCATTTGTAGAGACATCGATGGATCTAGAGACTGTCATACAGAATGAAGTAAGTCAGAAAGAGGAAAACAAATATTGTATATTAATGCATATATGTGGAACCTAAAAAATGGTACAGATGAACTGGTTTGCAGGGAAGAAACAGAGACACAGAGGTAGAGAACAAACATATGGACACCAAGTGTGGGAAGCCATGGGGTGGTGGTGGTGGGATGAGTTGGGAGATTGGGATTGACCTGTATACATGTATATGCATAAAATACATAACTAATAATAACCTGTTGTATAAAAAAATAAATCAAATTAAATTTCAAATTTTTAAAAAATAAAATTTAAAAATAAAACAGAAAAATGTTCTTCCCTTCACACAGATGTATTTATAGGAATGAATTATTTCCATGCTTATATCTATAAATACATAAAGGAGGAATACAATCTAACTTGAACCATAAAAGAAAAAAAAAAACCTGAACCCACCAGTTATACAGAGGAAAACCGTATCAGGGCACTTGCTCCAGCGGTAAACAATTCTGAAATTGGTCAGAGGTGGGGAATCATCTCCCATACAACCAGCAACCCACCCCCCACGCAAGGAGCATCCTCATTGCAAAGCTGGGGGACCGTGCCGAGGCATCTGTGAGTAAACGTGAGCTGAGCCCCAGGCCAGCTGCTGCTGAACTGTTCCCACCCTTCCCAGGTAAAACACCTGAATATGTACAAGGGCTTGAAAGCCTAGAGGAAGGGCCACGGAGCCACACCAGCGACAGCACGCAGGCCAACTTGGTGCCTGCAGGCCAGCCAGGGTGGTCCTGGCCCCGGGCGCTCTTCCGGAAGCTTTCCATTGCCCTGCCTGAGATACCCCTCCTGTCCCGGCCCCCACTGCTTTTTTCCTTCCTCACCTCTGTCCGGAGAGAAATTCCAGCGGAAGGTATGGGTGACACATCCTCTTCTTTACAGGTGGCAGCCTGGCAACCCCTGCAGAAAGGCCAGCAGAGCCCCACTCACACCGGGCCACCAACAAAGCTGTGGCCCCTCACTCCCTCCCACCAGCAGAGCCCCGAGACTGCTGACGGGGCAGAGAATATGGAGTCAGGCACAGCTTCTGGGGCTATTGCTGCCTGGAGCGCTGTTTATATTGACCTCAAACAGGCACACCTGGCGAGGGCCGGCCGGCAGGGTAAGGCTGCCCAGGTCAGCTAATCCACAACCCTCAGGGAATCACATTGTTGAAAACGGACCTCGCTAAGGCAGAATAGAAGCCAAGGAAGAAAAGGACACAATGCCATTTGCAGCACCGTAGATGAGTCTAGAGGTAATCACGTGACTTGTAGTAAGTCAGAAAGTGAAAGACACATATCGTATCCTATCACTTATAGGTGTTACCTAAGAATGGATACCAGGGCAGATATTTCCACGGAGAAGGGCCATCACAGATTCATCAAACAAACTTATGGTTCACCAATGGAAAGGTGTGAGGATTGGTTTCATTACGATATTGGGGTTAACAGACATATACAAACACAGGTGACACATATAATCACCAAAGACCTACGGAATACCAAGAGAAGACTACTCAACCTTCTGTCATAACGTACATGGGAAAAGGATCCCAGGAAGAACAGACATCTGTATATGTGTAAAAGAACCCCATCTTCCACACCTACAACAAGCCAAACATTGTAATCAAACTTGCTGTAATAAAAAATAAAAAATTAAATTAAAAACACGAACAAGAAGTAGTGAGACAAACCTGAGGGGCTTTCTCCTGGCACATTCCATTCTAAATTCCAATCTAGAACACGACTTCCATTGAGGCTCTGTTGCCCTAGTCACCAGATTTGGTAAGGGAGAACTGCTGCCACCTTGTGGCCGTTTCGCACAACAGCAGCTTTAATCCCAGCGCTGATGGTCAGTTGATATTCAAAATCATTGCAGGCCTGTAAATGACACCTGCCCTGAAAACAAATCCTGGGGTCACATATCGACCAAAAAATTCAAAGGACGTCCATATTTCAAAACGACCGTTTCAAAAGGCATATTTTACGCACATTAGTGTTCTGCTTCTTTTTCTTTCTTTCCTTTTTTTGTTAAAAATACGGGAATGGAAAAAGGCATCCCTCAGAATGGGCGAAAATCGTTGCAAACGAATCAATGGACAAAGGTTTAATCTCCAATATATATAAAGAGCTCATGCAGCTTAATATTAACAAAACAAACAACCCAATACAAAAAATGGGCAGAAGATCTAAAGAGATGTTTCTTCCAAGAAGACACAGAGATGGCCAAGACGCACATGAAAAGCTGCTCAACAGCACTAATTATTAGAGAAATGCAAATCAAAACTACAATGAGGTATCACCTCACACCTGTTAGAATCGGCATCATCAGAAAATCTACAAACAACCAATTCTGGGGAGGGTGTGGACAAAAGGAGCCCTCTTCCACTATTGGTGGGAATGTAAATTGATACAGTCACTATGGAGAACGGTATGGAGTTTCCTTAAAAAAACTAGAAATAGAATTACCATCTGATCCAGCAATCCCACTTCTGGGCATATACCCAGAGAAAACCATAAATCAAAAAGGCACATTCACCACAATGTTCATGGCAGCACGATTTACAATAGCCAGGTAATGGAAGCAACGTAAATGCCCACAGACAGATGAATGGATAAAGATGTGGTACATATATAAAATGGAATATTACTCAGCCATAAAAAGGAATGAAACTGGGTCATTTGTAGAGACATCGATGGATCTAGAGACTGTCATACAGAATGAAGTAAGTCAGAAAGAGGAAAACAAATATTGTATATTAATGCATATATGTGGAACCTAAAAAATGGTACAGATGAACTGGTTTGCAGGGAAGAAACAGAGACACAGAGGTAGAGAACAAACATATGGACACCAAGTGTGGGAAGCCATGGGGTGGTGGTGGTGGGATGAGTTGGGAGATTGGGATTGACCTGTATACATGTATATGCATAAAATACATAACTAATAATAACCTGTTGTATAAAAAAATAAATCAAATTAAATTTCAAATTTTTAAAAAATAAAATTTAAAAATAAAACAGAAAAATGTTCTTCCCTTCACACAGATGTATTTATAGGAATGAATTATTTCCATGCTTATATCTATAAATACATAAAGGAGGAATACAATCTAACTTGAACCATAAAAGAAAAAAAAAAACCTGAACCCACCAGTTATACAGAGGAAAACCCTATCAGGGCACTTGCTCCAGCGGTAAACAATTCTGAAATTGGTCAGAGGTGGGGAATCATCTCCCATACAACCAGCAACCCACCCCCCACGCAAGGAGCATCCTCATTGCAAAGCTGGGGGACCGTGCCGAGGCATCTGTGAGTAAACGTGAGCTGAGCCCCAGGCCAGCTGCTGCTGAACTGTTCCCACCCTTCCCAGGTAAAACACCTGAATATGTACAAGGGCTTGAAAGCCTAGAGGAAGGGCCACGGAGCCACACCAGCGACAGCACGCAGGCCAACTTGGTGCCTGCAGGCCAGCCAGGGTGGTCCTGGCCCCGGGCGCTCTTCCCGAAGCTTTCCATTGCCCTGCCTGAGATACCCCTCCTGTCCCGGCCCCCACTGCTTTTTTCCTTCCTCACCTCTGTCCGGAGAGAAATTCCAGCGGAAGGTATGGGTGACACATCCTCTTCTTTACAGGTGGCAGCCTGGCAACCCCTGCAGAAAGGCCAGCAGAGCCCCACTCACACCGGGCCACCAACAAAGCTGTGGCCCCTCACTCCCTCCCACCAGCAGAGCCCCGAGACTGCTGATGGGGCAGAGAATATGGAGTCAGGCACAGCTTCAGGGGCTATTGCTGCCTGGAGCGCTGTTTATATTGACCTCAAACAGGCACACCTGGGGAGGGCCGGCCGGCAGGGTAAGGCTGCCCAGGTCAGCTAATCCACAACCCTCAGGGAATCACATTGTTGAAAACGGACCTCGCTAAGGCAGAATAGAAGCCAAGGAAGAAAAGGACACAATGCCATTTGCAGCACCGTAGATGAGTCTAGAGGTAATCACGTGACTTGTAGTAAGTCAGAAAGTGAAAGACACATATCGTATCCTATCACTTATAGGTGTTACCTAAGAATGGATACCAGGGCAGATATTTCCACGGAGAAGGGCCATCACAGATTCATCAAAGAAACTTATGGTTCACCAATGGAAAGGTGTGAGGATTGGTTTCATTACGATATTGGGGTTAACAGACATATACAAACACAGGTGACACATACAATCACCAAAGACCTACGGAATACCAAGAGAAGACTACTCAACATTCTGTCATAACGTACATGGGAAAAGGATCCCAGGAAGAACAGACATCTGTATATGTGTAAAAGAACCCCATCTTCCACACCTACAACAAGCCAAACATTGTAATCAAACTTGCTGTAATAAAAAATAAAAAATTAAATTAAAAACACGAACAAGAAGTAGTGAGACAAACTTGAGGGGCTTTCTCCTGGCACATTCCATTCTAAATTCCAATCTAGAACACGACTTCCATTGAGGCTCTGTTGCCCTAGTCACCAGATTTGGTAAGGGAGAACTGCTGCCACCTTGTGGCCGTTTCGCACAACAGCAGCTTTAATCCCAGCGCTGATGGTCAGTTGATATTCAAAATCATTGCAGGCCTGTAAATGACACCTGCCCTGAAAACAAATCCTGGGGTCACATATCGACCAAAAAATTCAAAGGACGTCCATATTTCAAAACGACCGTTTCAAAAGGCATATTTTACGCACATTAGTGTTCTGCTTCTTTTTCTTTCTTTCCTTTTTTTGTTAAAAATACGGGAATGGAAAAAGGCATCCCTCAGAATGGGCGAAAATCGTTGCAAACGAATCAATGGACAAAGGTTTAATCTCCAATATATATAAAGAGCTCATGCAGCTTAATATTAACAAAACAAACAACCCAATACAAAAAATGGGCAGAAGATCTAAAGAGATGTTTCTTCCAAGAAGACACAGACATGGCCAAGACGCACATGAAAAGCTGCTCAACAGCACTAATTATTAGAGAAATGCAAATCAAAACTACAATGAGGTATCACCTCACACCTGTTAGAATCGGCATCATCAGAAAATCTACAAACAACCAATTCTGGGGAGGGTGTGGACAAAAGGAGCCCTCTTCCACTATTGGTGGGAATGTAAATTGATACAGTCACTATGGAGAACGGTATGGAGTTTCCTTAAAAAAACTAGAAATAGAATTACCATCTGATCCAGCAATCCCACTTCTGGGCATATACCCAGAGAAAAGCATAAATCAAAAAGGCACATTCACCACAATGTTCATGGCAGCACTATTTACAATAGCCAGGTAATGGAAGCAAAGTAAATGCCCACAGACAGATGAATGGATAAAGATGTGGTACATATATAAAATGGAATATTACTCAGCCATAGAAGGAATGAAACTGGGTTATTTGTAGAGACATCGATGGATCTAGAGACTGTCATACAGAATGAAGTAAGTCAGAAAGAGGAAAACAAATATTGTATATTAATGCATATATGTGGAACCTAAAAAATGGTACAGATGAACTGGTTTGCAGGGAAGAAACAGAGACACAGAGGTAGAGAACAAACATATGGACACCAAGTGTGGGAAGCCATGGGGTGGTGGTGGTGGGATGAGTTGGGAGATTGGGATTGACCTGTATACATGTATATGCATAAAATACATAACTAATAATAACCTGTTGTATAAAAAATAAATCAAATTAAATTTCAAATTTTTAAAAAATAAAATTTAAATATAAAACAGAAAAATATTCTTCCCTTCAGACAGATGTATTTATAGGAATGAATTATTTCCATGCTTATATCTATAAATACATAAAGGAGGAATACAATCTAACTTGAACCATAAAAGAAAAAAAAAACCTGAACCCACCAGTTATACAGAGGAAAACCCTATCAGGGCACTTGCTCCAGCGGTAAACAATTCTGAAATTGGTCAGAGGTGGGGAATCATCTCCCATACAACCAGCAACCCACCCCCCACGCAAGGAGCATCCTCATTGCAAAGCTGGGGGACCGTGCCGAGGCATCTGTGAGTAAACGTGAGCTGAGCCCCAGGCCAGCTGCTGCTGAACTGTTCCCACCCTTCCGAGGTAAAACACCTGAATATGTACAAGGGCTTGAAAGCCTAGAGGAAGGGCCACGGAGCCACACCAGCGACAGCACGCAGGCCAACTTGGTGCCTGCAGGCCAGCCAGAGTGGTCCTGGCCCCGGGCGCTCTTCCCGAAGCTTTCCATTGCCCTGCCTGAGATACCCCTCCTGTCCCGGCCCCCACTGCTTTTTTCCTTCCTCACCTCTGTCCGGAGAGAAATTCCAGCGGAAGGTATGGGTGACACATCCTCTTCTTTACAGGTGGCAGCCTGGCAACCCCTGCAGAAAGGCCAGCAGAGCCCCACTCACACCGGGCCACCAACAAAGCTGTGGCCCCTCACTCCCTCCCACCAGCAGAGCCCCGAGACTG